>NC_142691.1:9704469-10007500 GCF_056320005.1 Nelumbo lutea | reverse complement strand
TATCCAACCAATAGATGCCCAATTTGCCATGCAATTCTTGCAGAAGGCTCTAGATGAAAGAAAATTAAGAAACAGATGGTTTGACTAACAAGTTGATTTGCTTTGGTTAAGCCCTCGTTTCCATGATTTTATTTCTTTTCTATAGGATCTCTTGATGGTAGAAGCCTCAACTTGCTGTGGCCAAGTTTTCATTTTATCTTAACATATTTTATTTTTAAAATCTACAGTGAAATAATACATACCAGAAACAAAACAGAAGATGTCATACTTTGGAGTTCTTTTTGGTTACAACCAATTCATAGCCAGGCTATGCCCAAGCAAATTGATCCACGTTACTCATGTTCAGGAGAATCTTAATCCCAGAAGTATGTGGGAACATGGGCAGCATGGCTGATTTTGTTCAGCCATGTCTCAACATAATCAATGCCTTTATTATAGCCCAAGTGCTCTAGTACAATGTCAAATTCCAGCTTCATTAAGAGGTTCACCCATTTGTATAGGAAATGGAATGACCAATTTCCTAATATAAATCTGAGTTGTTCATGATTCTTATTTTTCCCAAAACCTCAACTTCTGCCTGCCCTCCTGCATAAAGATGACTCAGGTCATCTTTGTTTGTTTCCATATCAGGGATGTCTCAATCAAGTTGAAAAAAAGAACATGAACCTCATACTAACTAGAAAAAACTTGTTATTTTGCAAACTACTCATGTATGATTGAAACAGAATCAGAAGTTACCTCAGTCATCAAGTAAAGGTTCTCCTCTTTCAGTAAATCCTTGAGATTATCAATGCTCTCCTTAGGGCAAGATTCCATTGCCTGGAGCAAACGAAAGGCCACAGAATTAACAATATATATATATATATATAGATATATATAGATATATATATAATTGTGTGTGTGTGTGGGGGGGGGGGGGGGGGGTGAACGAATCTAAGACAATCTTAAAAGCCAATTCTTACCTCACTATTTCTTGGAGGGTTATCTTGGTACATTGGATTCTCTACAGGTTTTGCAATCTCCACTGAAAGTGGAACTGAAAGATCATACAAGTTCCAAAAAGCAAATGAATCAGACAGATGAAATATTACTGCACTTTCAGATCAGCAAGGTTATAAATGATGTTTAGATTTTGTCCACACGAAATGTAGCTAATATGGATTGTCTTCTACAACAAGAAGAGCGCGGGGGAGTTGCAAACAGAGAATTCCCATGAAAGGCCCAATCGAGTATCTACCACTTCTATAACCTATCTCAACAGGATAATTCAAAGGCCAAATCCACAAAAGCCCTGTAAATGTTATCTTGTTTCCCTTCAACCAATAGGGATTATATTGCCCTGCTTTTCTTTCCCCTTCTCTTGCAAAGATCTCTGTATTGTGTGCAAAAAAAAGGCAATATTATGAAAAGATTTAGAGTTTTTTATTTATCAGAAAGTGACTAGAGCCAATAAAATTAAATTTATGGACCAGTTCTTCTTCATTAGTGCTGTGATACCAAATGCAAATTTGTGACGCTGCCATGTAGACAGCTATTCATAACAAATCGCATTCCCCTTGATTTTAAAATTTCAATCTCTTATTTCTCCTCTTCCCTGACTATTGTATTCTCCAGGGAAGGAATCCCACTGCACTTCACAACTGGACCTTCATACCAACATACAGCACAAGCGATCATTATTTCTATGGCCTGACTGGTTATTTTCTCTCGTTTTGTCAATGGTTCCTTGACGCAACCCACCATTAGTGATCCTTTCAACAATCTTCACATGTCAGCACAGAACCACCTAATAGAATATACCCGTCCTAGGCCAGTTTAAAGTCCAGAAAAAGCAGAGGCATCCATGAATTCTCTATTGTGCACTATATCCTCGTTATTCATTACTTAAACTATTCCAACATTTTTGCAGAGGACTGTAAGCACAATTACTTCCTAACCTTCCGTATAGACATCTTCATGACTAAAACCAAATTGAAAATTGGGATCCAACTGAGAGAGAAAGAATTAAACTCCGCCAAATAAAATGAAACCATACCATCTATAATTGCGGAAACTAAGAATTATTAGATATGGATGGATGGATGTCTACCTTCTTTGGGTCGTCGGCTGCGCAGAACATGAAGAAAATCCGATCGGAGCTTGGCAGCGTCAGAGACGGCTTCCATTTTCGAGTGGTAGAAGGCGTTGATCCGGAACCGGTGATTACAGTTATAGCACCCTAGCGTTTCAGGCGGGTAATTTCGGAA
The DNA here is from genome assembly GCF_056320005.1 of Nelumbo lutea. Classification (NCBI taxonomy): domain Eukaryota; kingdom Viridiplantae; phylum Streptophyta; class Magnoliopsida; order Proteales; family Nelumbonaceae; genus Nelumbo; species Nelumbo lutea. The sequence goes on along the minus strand of NC_142691.1, from coordinate 10,005,254 downwards.
GCACGTGGCTACTTTGATAGCTTCTACCAAAAAAAAGGCGACTTTTATAGCACACATATGTCGAATCGAAGCTCGAGCTTGCATCTGCAGCATCCTTAATTATATATTATATTAATAAACTGGACAGAGACACAGAGTCACAGAGAGTGTTATAAATGGCGCATGTTACCCAAATTTCGAAGCTTCTCGGATCCTTCAACTATACGACCAGAAGCAGACGAGCTTTCTTCGTTCTTTCAGTATTTTGTAACTTTCATCTATGGAACTGGAGCTAAAATTCGTCTCAGACACAAATAACGTAAGAGAAATGTGGCAGTAGAAGGATTCCATGCCAACGCTTTCACGAACTCAGGTACAGATAGAGTCATAGAGATAGGTAATTAATTAAAAATTAATCTCGGCTGCTGAGGTTGGTTAGCCCTTGAATTCAACAAACATGCTTTTTTTATTTCTTTTCATTTGGAATTTTGCCTTAAATGCTTAAGGCTGTGTTTGTTTTTTGATAGAATATATAAGACAACCAGAAAAAAGAAAAAAAAAAAAAAAAAACAAAACAAAACAAAACTTTCAACACTTGTAACGAGATAGCATTGGTGTTGTAGATGGTAGGTATTGTTTACACATGATCAAATCACCTTAGTCTGTTTTTTTTCACTAATGTTATATCACGTGGCATGCATGTGTTAGACCGGCTCGGTTTTATTGTTATTTGGAAGGAGTGTAAATGAAAATCGATGTAAAATCCACTCCGTTGTAGATTTATTGGGATTTGGATGGAGTGGAGTTTTATATCGTGAATCAATGTAAAACCAAAAATTAAGGTATCGATATGATATTCTCGATATGGGGTGTATCGTATTTGTATCTATAATCATGGTTATGGTTGGATATGTATCTTACGAGTGTGTGTATCGGTATGATATACTTTTGTATCAGGTATCTCAAGTGGATACAATCCGATAAACACCGATACGGAGGCATATTCGTGTCTAGTTTGATAAAATTGTACATTAATTACTTTTGGATTGTTTTTTTATCTCTAATACAAGTTAAAAAATAGTATTAAGAAAACTGAAATGAATAATTTAAGATTTAATTTTTCCAAAAAAAAATAATAAAAACAAAATCATAAAAATAATATATTTCATCTTCCTTAGATGATTTATATATTTTATCTTACACATAATTACATGTTAAAAATAAAAACATAGTTATTATATAAAAAAACTAAATTAATTAATTTTCCCAACAAAATTAATGAAAAAACAGAAAATTATAATTATAAAAATTGAAACGAATAATTTAAGATTTAATTTTCCCAAATTATTTAATAAAATGAAAATTAAATATAATTTGTTTTATCTATTTTAAATGATTTATTTGTTTTATTTTACAATTATGTGTAAAATAAAAATATTATATGTTAAAAATGAAAACATATTTACTGTTTAAAAATTAGTTGTTATTTAAATAAAATACTAAATTAATAAATATTCCTAAAAATTAATAAAAATTGAAAATTATAATTATAAAATTGAAAGAATGATAATTATTGTACAATGTTTGAATGTTCTACAGTCCGGGTATTGTTTATTTAATATTTCTCTTCATATAACCTATTGAAGTATGCATTTCTCATGTCTTTATATCTTATTCATATATAATTCAACTTTTGGTTTAGTATTATTATGTATTTATGTGATTTGTATGCATTTCACTAGCATACTCAATTGTTTCTATATTTTTCATTCGTATCCATGCATTTCCAAAGTGTATCCGTATCTAATACGATACCCGATGTTGATACTTTTATTCTTGTGTAAAACCTCATCAAGCATAAGGTTTTACATCGATTATCAATATAAATTTGATGTAAAACTTTACACTTTTTTATCATGGTTTTCAAAATATAATGGCTACCTATTATACAATTCAAGGTAAAACGTCATCAATGAACTTTTACACTGATGACATTTTACACCAGATCCAAATGAAGCCTTACCCTTTACTTTTTTTACATTGATCTAGCAGGTGCCCTTACTTGTGCTAGTGTTATTTAAAACAAATACTTTCTTTGCTTTTGGTTTAGGCTATAAATTCATACATTTACCCTTTACTTTTTCTTTTACATTAATCTAATAGGTGCCCTTGCACTAGTGTTATTTAAAATAGATATTTTGTTTGGTTTTGGTGTAGACCATTATATTATGTAAATTTATATCTTTATGGTGCCCATGCACTAGTGTTATTTAAAACATATATTTGTCTTGGTTTTGGTGTAGGGCATAAAAATTTGAATTTGATTATCTAGAAGTTGTTTGGTATCGTAGTTATTTTTGAAAGATCTTTACATAGACTTGACAACCAAAAGGCAATATGAGCTTTTGTATTAAGGTTTTAGCAGATTGAAGACCGTTTGGTTAAGGCACGTCTTTTTATGCAAATATGCGATGAGAAAAAGTCAAAAAATTCCATTTGGAGCTTCCCGAAAATAGCCCAAAACAGGTTTTGGGCATTTTTTGGGTGGCATCTTTTGACAACTAGATATTTTTCCAACCAAATAGGAAAAGACAAAAACACGGGCTATCGGGCTTCTAAACAACTGATAACTCATGTGGAAAGACATGCCAAATAAGGCTTCAATAAACATTTGTACTAGACTTATCTTGAAAAATGAGAAAGTGGTTGATAAATGTTTATTTTAGTGTTGTTTGAAAGTTTGGCGCCACATAAGTTAAACAATAAATAAACAATTGTGTGTTGGGAAAAACATTAAAAATGATGTTACCCCAATGGTTGGTTTGGCTCACACAAATTAAGAAAACATTTATTTAATAAACAATCTTACCAAATAACATTTTGGAATAAATGTATATTTAGTGATCAACTAATGCCATTTTTCAAATAAATGGCCATATAACATGATAATGCAAATTACCTTACTCTTACAGACATACATAACAATGCCTTACACCAATACATGCAAATACTGTAATTTAACTTTTATGATTTGTAAAAGTTAAGGCAATTATGGGCATTATATTGTATAGGTTTTGGAACCACTACTATTATTTCAAATAATTCATTTCTAGTCCTATCATTGCTTTTCTCACATTGTTCTTTATGAATAAAAACGAAATGCACTAATCAGAACATAAACTATTCCTGGGGCTCCATTTGGGAAGAGGGCAAATACAAAAACATTCAGTTCAAATACAAGAGAGTATATATTTAAGAACTATGCATATTTGTCACGCTTTCCAAACAGAGCCTACATAATTAACCAACTAGGCAACTCAAAAATCTAAATACACTAATTTGCATCCTTGTTCTTGATATACATTATACATGTTATTTTACTCTTTGCATTGAAAGGAGCCCAAAGGAATACAAAACCTTATATATTTTGCATGTATTTGCCCTGTAATTTACTCTTTCCAATTTTAGCCTAAAAAATCACAATTATCAATTTCATTGTCTTTTAAGGAAGAAGTATGCAGTCAAGGGATCCTTTGCACGGCAAGATGGTCAACGCTCAAAATGACCACATGTTTTTGTCAACAGGAATTGCAACTGGGGCACTTATAAAAAAAATGCAACTAGGAGGAGACTGAAATACCAAGATCCAATTTGACTGTTTTGGATTTGAATGATTCATTTAATTAAGGATTTGTATTCAGATTTCAAAGATGGGTATATTTAATAATTGTGTCAATATTGAATCAAATGCGGGTCTGATTTTTGGGCAATCTTGTATGGAAATCACATCAGAGTCTTACATGCACATCTCAGCGTACATTGAAAATATCTTTTATATTTGTTATTGGGAAATATTTTCAATAGACAGTCGGAATGTGCTGTGGGGTGTCTGTGGGGCATGTCCTGTGGGGTTTGATGTGAACTCTCTTGCGTGTGCCTTGATAAAATTTGAACCATTATTTTCTAACCTACAAATGAACTGTATGTCTAAATTAGTTGATCATCACCTTGATTTAATATGGGCACATCATATGGTGATTTAATTTGATATGGGCACACCACGTGATGATCTAATTTGATATGATTACACACCGGTGATTTAATTTAAATGAGTGCTCCACATTTTGAATCCTGTTATACGCATATATAAGTATTGATGAAAACATGAAGAATACTTTAATATTTGGGGTAGGGCTGCAAAGGGATGAATATATCAAATCAAATATATATTGTAGGTTCAACTATGATACCGAAAAGACATGATACAAGAAAAATTTATAACCAATCAACTGGTATCATAAAAAAAGATGCCCAATCATAAGGTATTAATTAAAATTCACGGGATGCTTTGATTGGTCAAAGCTCTTCCAGTCTCATATTATGTCTTTTTGGTATCATAAATTTTTTCATTATACATGTTTGTATTTATACTTTTTCCAAACTGAGCCAAAGAGAATAATGTGTCCCCTATCTCTAAACTCGCGTGATTGATCTTCATGAACATTGATTTGATTATGCAATTCTGAAGCAATGGCCAAGGTAGAACCTAGAAGTCACGATTAGAATCAGACCCGTGTGAACTAACACAGCGTCCTCTATGAAGCTATGAGTAAGCTATGCATCCTTTTTATTCGTTCCATTTCACTTGCATTTGTAGAATTTGGACAACCTGGCTCATTTTGACATGTGTTTTATTTATTCATTCAGGGGTCTTTTTACTTTTTAGGGGGTGTTCTTTTTTTCAGATTTTGAGAGGGGAGAAAGTTGGTCAATGGGAACTAGAATCCCATGTTCTTTTTTCAGATTTATGTGGGGACAAGGGAAGATTTATTTTCCTAGTCTCTTAGGTGGATAAATAACTTTTCCACCTAGGAAGAAAGTTGCCAACACTTGAATGGGACAAAAATGCCCTTTTTAATAATGGATTTTTATGGCTAAAATGACCATTGCCTTATTTACATGAGAAATAAAAGAACATGGGTAAATGCACTTACCGCTGTTAAGTGTTTCCCATGAAAAAGTTACCCAGGTAACTACATCTACCTAGGTAAGTAATTTACCAAAAAGCGAACGGGCCTTAATCTCATTTGCTTTCAGTGATATACATATTCTGGCTTTGAAATTGAACCATTAATTTTATTATTAACTGTTTTTTTATTTGCTGAAATGATGAAAGATCTTGTTGCTTTGGATACAATTACCTTTAAATCCTTTCTTTTCTCCTCTTAAATCTCTTTAGGGGGTGTTCTTTTTTTTGGATTTTGAGAGGGGGAAAGTTGGTCATGGGATTTTGGCTCCCATTGACCAAGAATCCCATGTTCTTTTTTTAAATTTATATGGGGATTAGGGAAAGTTTATTTTTTGGGATAGGTAAGTGATACCCATCTCCTAGGTGGGTAAATAACTTTCCCACATAGGGGAAAGTTGCCAATACTTGAATTGGACAAAAATGTCCTTTTTAATAATGGATTTTTATGGCTAAAATGGTTATTGCCTTATTTACATGAGAAATAAAAGAACATGGGTAAATGCACTTACCCAGGTAAGGTAACTACGTTTACCCGAGTAAATAACTTACCGAAAAATGAACGGGACCTTAATATAATCTATTATAATACTATTTAATATAATCAATTAGACTAAGATGATTTGGATAAATGCATAGAAGACCATTAACTACACATAAAAAAGTGATTTATTAAATGCTATAAAAGCTTCGGAGTAAACCAAAAAGGACATGGATTCAAATAGTAAAAAATAATTTAAGCACTGGTTTTAAATGGAATAAATTGGCAAAACAAGATTCATGTAGGCAACCCCATATAGTTGAGATTTGGGATAACTGGATAAGGCATGGATGGCAATAATGCTGATGTCTCTATAGTCAATGTTTGTAACTTCTGTTTTCTCCCATTAAATCCTTTGGGAGCTTGCATCTTTTGTCCCCGGGGACAAAATTTTTTGTCCCAAACCAATAGTAATCTGCCACATCATTTTAAAAAATCACTTTAATTTTGAAAAGGAAAGCAAGCTGATGTGGCAGATTGCTATTGGTTTGAGGCAGAAAAGTTTTTGTTAGGTTGCATTTGGATGCGATGTAAATCAAGAACCGATGCAAATTTACATCGGTATGGTTTTGTATGCATTTGGAAAGAGGATGTAATTATTATCGATATAAAACTAAACTCTAGTTCAGTTTTGTGTGCGTTTGTATAGAGTGTAGTTTTACGTTGATAATTGATGTAAAACCTCATCAACTCTTAAGTTTTACATCGATTTTATCAATATAAACCTTTACGTTCCACCCATCACTATTTAAAAAAAAAAAAAAAACAACGGTCACTTTCTGGTTCAGTATAAAACGTTATCAGTGTACTTTTACACTGATTCCAAACGCAGCGTAGAAAACACACGGTGCGAACATTCTCTTTTCTCTTCTTAAATCTTTGTGGATTCCTGTGGATTCTTTCTAATAGATTGGAGTGCAAATTTGATAGATTTTGTTGGGTTAGAGGCCAGCCCAAGCCCAACCGCGAGGCATGAACCTTGGGCTAAACCCAAACTGAAGTCAAATGTCCAAGTTGCCAATTCAAAACCAAACCCCACTCAACTAGGGATAAAGGATAGGTTCAAATGTCTTTAGTTGGGATGGACAGGTCGTTCAGTTTTTTCCCTTTTTGTTGGATGCATCAGGTTTTAAGTCTTCTCACTCTTTTTTCCCCTTTAATTTTGACTCCATAGTAAATTCGATATCACCACAATTTTCAAACTAAAGTTGTTTATCATTTATTTCGTTTTGTATATCTCATAATTATTTACAAACTGAAAACAATTATAGAGTGATATTTCATGATATTTTTTTATTTAAAGCCTTCCATTCTCAAAATCTTCTTTTATTAATTGGTATACTATATACATATTTTATCTTACCAAATTTCTACTAGGCGTCATGCATTAATTGCATGGGCTCACTATTTGGTTTTAAAAACAAATGGACAACCTTAACAAATGAAAAAAAAAAAATTAGCAAATTTGGCAAAAAGTCATTTGGTATTCATCAAAATTCACGGGGTACCAATGAAAGGTGTTTCAGTATCATACCCATTGTGGCATCATAGAAATTGTCCTTATTTAAAGAATGGTTATTTCTCAGGTGGATGGGGATGGTATTTGGAATTGCGGTGTAACATTTCCAGACATAAGTATATTAACTTTAATGTATTTAGTTGAATAGATTTGACTTTTACGGGTGTTTCAAACTTTTGTTGATCCAATTCCAGCCGTTTGGATTAATGACCTCATTACAGTCTCAGTTATTAGGGTGTTCATAGTTTGGTCAAGAAACCATGGGCACATATTTGAAACCAAACCGATTTCTTTCGTTTTTTGAAAGTAATGAATCGAAATCAATTTGATAGGACCTCTTCAGTTTTTCAGTTTTTCATGAGCACTTCTATCTATTCATATTAATTTAAGAGATCATCCAAACTCCCCTTAACTTTCCCCTAATTCTCTTAAATTTACCCCGAATTTTTAAAACCCTTAGACTGCATTTAGAAACGATGCAAATAAGTGTGAATGCAAATATGTAGAGTGTAAAATGGTTCATATAAATTGCAAAGCTGGATTAGTTTTGCACTTACAAATTTACCTTCTTACCAAACAGGCTTTTAGCTGTTATGAATGCAAACACGAATTCCAATAAAGCATATGACTCTTTATTATCAAAATCCCACTTGAATGCAAATTTACTTCTTTTTTATTGATGTACTTTACATTTTATTATCAATGTAAATATGCATTTTCTATCATTTGTCAATGCATAAATGTAATGTTGCCAAACATAGGCAAAAGTGAACCAGAGCGCAAATTTACCCTGAACCGGGATTTACACTCCATTTGCATCATTTCCAAATGCAACCTTAGAAATCATCTTGTTACTCTATTAAAGATCCACTGTGGCCTAAGTGCTTGCCAACCACTTAATTGTAGTCAGTGAGGTGGTGGCAAACACCCAAAGTGCTTTAATTGGGGAAGGTAGATAGTTAATAGCACCTTGGTAGCAATGAAGTAGTGGAAGAGCAAAAAAAGAGTGGTCAAGGGGGAGTAGTTTGCAAGCGAGAAGGCCTATCATAGAGTGGGTTGGGGTTGCTTGTGGAATATTTTGAAATTGAAAGGGTTAGGTGAAAGATGGATTAGATGGATGTGAGGGTGTGTCTAATTGGCTTAGTTCTCAGTCCTTAAATGGGAGATTTGGGTGGGATGGGATGGAAAATGTGTAAAAATTTAACTTTCCATTGTTTGGTTTTATATGGGAAAATAGTAGGAAAAGTACCCAACACAAAACGGAGTCCACCCCTACAAGTCTCGAAGAACCTACCTCCTACAAAACTAGAATCAACAGATTCCTCGTTGGTGTTGGAGTCCACCCTTACTGTGCCTAGCGACTGATTTCCCCTATTTCTACGAAGGAGATCCTCTGGAAATGGCCCCCAATCTAGCTGTTGTTGTCGCTCCTCTACCGCCATAGCAGGCCAAGGGAGACTACTTCAAGGAGGTGGAAGAGGCGTTCAGGAGGAGAAATGAAGAGCTAGAGAGGGAACTGAAGAATAGCCTGAAAAGGAAGGAGAATATGAGGGAGGAGCTGTTGAGAAACTCAAAGAGACTCAGATCCATGGAAGAGGTAGAGAAGAGGCTCTGCTCCCAACTAAGAGAGCTTGAAGCCAAGGCCCTTGACCAGGATCATACCTATTATATCATGTCTCTCATAGACCAGCTCTCCCACACTCAAAAGCTCCATCAGGCTACAAACAAAAACAAAGCTCGTGCCTAGAATCCAACGAGGTACATTGAAGAACAGTGCATTCATCGGATGTTGATGCCTGGTCTAAGAAGATAGTGAGGATCGTCATCCACGACGTTTGTCATTCCGTTTTCCATTTTCATTAATGTCGTTAGGATAAGGTATAGGTTGAAGAACCTCTCGAGTTTTTTCGAGAGGTTAAAGAATAAGGCCCAAAATATTTTCTCAAGTTTTTCCATCGGGGTCACACTATTTTGGTGCAGTTCCAATTACACGATTTTGAGATCCCGCATCCCACATTTTTCTCGTCCCATCCCCTATTTCCCTCAAAACAAATAAGAGAAAAATGAATATTTTTAGAATATTCCCTTTTCTTATCCCCATCCCACAAACCAAACGGAGCCTAAAGCCTCAAGGGTAATTAGACGAGGCTGCCCCTTCTTCCCTTTTCTTTTCACCATTATTGCATACATTTTGGATGCCTTTTCGGAGAAGGATGTCAGACTCAATCTCATTCAAGACTTTAAGGTGGGTAGAGAGGAATTCTAAGTATCTCAACTACAATATACAAATGATGCCATAATATTTCTATAGGTGCATGCTAACAATGATTATCTTAAAAACATGAGAAGATTCTAAGGCATTTTGAGTTTGTTATAGGGTTAAAATGTAATTTAGCTAAGAGGAGCACAAAAGGAATTAATATCTCTTTGGACCTATTAGAGGAGTTAAGAGGAATCCTGTGTTGTAAAGTAGAGAGTTGACCTTTAGGCTCTGTTTGGTTCTCAGAGGTTCAATCCACAGAGTTCTTAGAGGTTCAATCTACAAAGATCAATCCACCGTTTGATTTCCCTTCATTGCTAGTGAATGCCTTGGTGAGGATCGTTCGAAACTAGAATCCCTCGTGCGAAACTGGAATCTCGTATCTGTGAACCCAGATCTAAGTTCTACCATGGAAGAAAACCTCCGATCTATGTTTGCATTGATTTGGGCCCTACCATGGCGGAAACATCTTTAATCTGTGTTTGTGAACTCAGATTTAGGTACTATGATCTATTTTTGCAAGCACAAAAAAGTAGAAGGGAAGGACATTACCAGCAGCGGTAGTGGTGGTTGAAGGTAGAAGGGCAAAGGAGATTACTAGCAGCAGTGGTGGCAGTGGTTACCAGCAACGGCGGTGGTTACCAGAAGGGAAGGAGAAAGTGAAGGTGGTGGTGGCAAAAGGTAGAAGGGCAAATCCAATAACGGTGGTGGCAGTGGTTACCAGTAGCGGTTGTGTAGCAGCGGCGGTGGTTACTAGAAGGGAAGGAGAAAGTGAAGGTGGGTCAGAGGATGAGGATGAAGAAACTCGAGTTTTTCCACTGAGGTCACACTATTTTGGTGCAACCCCGATTGCACAATTTTGGGATCTCGCATCCCACTTTTTTCTCATCTCATCCCCCATTTCCCTTGAAACAAATGAGAGAAAAAATGAATATTTTTGGAATATTCCCTTTTTTCTCATCCCCATCCCACAAAGCAAACGGAGCCTTAAAGTATTTAGGCTTGTTGTTGGGAGGAAAGCCAAGATCCTACAACCTATGGGCTCTAGTTATTGAAAGTTGTGAATGAAAGTTGGAATCTTGAAAGATAAATTATCTCTCTACAAGGGGCAAGCTCATTCTTATTAAGGCCACCCTTTCAAACCTGCCTATCTTTATCATGTTCAGTCTTTAAAATACTTGTTTGGGTGAGGAATCAAATCAAGAAACTACAAAGCGACTTTTTGTGGGATGGGAAGGTGGAAGGAAAGATCATCTAATAAAGTGGAAGAAAGTTTGTAAGCCCAATCAAGAGGGGAGTTAGGGTTAGGTTACATATTGGAAAGAAACATTGCCCTCTTGGAGAAGTGGCTATAGAGATTTCCTTTGAAGCAAACTTCTCTTTGAGCTTCAATAAATCAAATTACGTGTGGAATGAACATGAATGGGTGGGATTTCTTCACGTTCTTCTTTCCGTAGTCCTTGGAAAGGTATAACTTCTCCCTTTGAGTTTTTCTCCCCTTTCATGCATTTTAGACTATGAAATGGTAATCGAATTAAATTTTGGTCTGACATGTGGCTGAGACAACAACCCCTCTTATTTAGGCTAACCCTAGATAAAATAAGTCACCATCTCTTCGGCCATTTTTAGAGGAGATCATGGTCTTTCTTTAAACTTTTATTTTCATAGAACCTTATGTGATGTAGAATCTCAAAATATCTCTTCACTTCTATCCTCTCCTCAATCTTCTCATTCCCTTTGGCTAGAGATAAGAGAATTTGGTGGCCTTCTGCAGATGGGCAATTTTCTACCAAATCCTTCTTCTATATGTTAGTGACAGGGACAACTAATTTCCCTTCCCCCATAGGAAGATCCAGTTCTATACAATCCCTCTAAAGTCTTTTCTTTTTTTTTTTTTTTTTTTTTTTGTGTGTGTGTGTGTGAGGGGGGCGGCTTATTGTGGTAACATCAATACATATGATATGATATTTAAGGAAGAGGAAGGGGCATCTTTATGTTGCTCCCCAGGTCTATATTTTGTGCCTGAAAGATGGGGAGTGCAACAAATGAATCTTTGAAGACAAGTGCTCCTCCATGGAAAAGTTAAAAGGAAGGGTGATTTCCAAATCAATTCCTAGCTAAAGGTGACAAGTCTTTTTCAAGGCATCTCTATGAGAGATTTAGAAAGAAACCCTAGGTTGGTCTTGAAGTCTTCATGTCAAGTAGTTGTTCATTCTACTCCTATGGCCCCTAGACCCTTTGTTGAGTTCATTCTCCAATTTGATGATAGTTGCCTAAGTAGGCTTAGCCACAAGTGTTAGACATGGATATGGTAGAAATCTTAACTCATATGAAAATCTAGTTTGGGCCTACAATGGGCTCATTGGGAAGGCTAAAGCTACTAAAGCTGAGGTGCAATCTTTGCTGGTGGGGCATGGGGTTGAGGTTTGTGATGCCCCTTAATATTTCTTCGGTGGTGGTGGAAGGAGACTCAAAGGTTGTTATCAACTTGATGTCAAACTAGCAGGAGGGGCTGTAGAGATTCTCTCATCATCTCAATGAAATCAAGGTTATTTTGTCATAGGCGGTCTATGAGACAATGCTTTCAAGTGGATGCCTAGAGATTAAATTTAATGGCCAATGCGCTACCTAAATCTAGGGTGGGAAGAGATTAAATTTAACTACCCATGAGATTTAGGGGTTCATCTCTTTATCCAAATGGGCTAGGTACCTTTGGGTTGGAAAAGGATAAAAGAATTTTTTTCTTTTTTTAACATGTTTTTTGTTTTTCAAATAATTATTTAATCATGAAAAAGGGTTAATTTGATCATTAAAAATAGGATAGAATACAAAAACCTCCCATCAAGTTTTTTGACAATCATAAAAACCTCCCTGAACTTTTAAAAACCTTGACAAAAACCTCCATTCCATCATTAACCTAATGTAAAACGTTAAACTGATGCGTCGGTTTTTTAAAATACCCATTCTACCCTTTTATAAATTATTTTACATCTTGAAACTCGACAAAAACTTCTCTTCATTCTTTTTCAATCCCCCATCCCTAAACTCCACCATCTCAAAGATGGGTCGAGCCTAAACTCCATCCCCAAATGTTAGACTAATGCCTCATACTTCATCGAGTTAGACAATTAAATCCAACCTATGATGGCAAATTCCCAAATCCAGATAGAACATCCCTTATGGCACGTTTGGTTGCCTAGAAAGGATGAGACTAGAAATTTTTTTATTCTTAGATTTACATCTCGTGTTTGTTTCTCAAGGAACGATATGCTAAATAACTAGTTTCTTGCATTTGTTTACTAAGAAAATCAGTCAATTTTGCAATGTGATGTTTTCAATTGCTTGACATTGTTTACACCAACACATGCAATAACAAGGTATGTTTGTTGAGGATAGTTTGTCCACGTCCCACACGTTTCCCTTCCCATCCCTGTCACTTTTAATAAGGCCTTGCTGGCTAAGTTGGCTTGGAGGCTAGCCAAGGGTGAGGATAGTTTGTGGGCTCAAGTTTTAAGAGCAAAGTATATTAGAAATTGATCTTTTCTAAATGATAATCTCCCCAAATTAGGTTCATGGGGATGGAAAAGTGTTCTGGTGGGAAGAGAGCTTATTAACGAGGAAGCGTGTTAGTCTCTAGGCTCAGGAAGAAATATTGCAGTTTGGGAAGACCCATGGATTCCTTGGAATCCCAGGCTTTAGAATCATAGGACTTAAGCCAAATAATCCAAATATCTCAAAAGTCTATGATTTGTTATTTCCCAACATCAAGGAATGGAACATAGACCTAATCAATAATACCTTTATCCCTCCAATTTCCCAGAAAATCTTGGAAATCAGACCCCCTATCTTCGATTGGGATGACAAATTAACTTGGGTTGCTGATAAGAAAGGCTTTTTTCCAGTAAAATCTGCCTATTTTGTTGCAAATAAGCTAGCTAAACCTACAATTTCTCAAGGCTTGAGAGACAAACAACTCTGGTCCCAAATCTAGAATCTGAAAGTGCCCCAAAAAATTAAACATTTCCTTTGGCGTGCTTGCCTTGATGCAATGGTGGTTAAAGTGAATCTGGTTAAGAAGAGAATTCAAACTATTTCCACCTGCCCTATCTGCTCAAAGGAAGAAGAAACAGTTATACATGCTCTCTGTGAGTGTGACTTGGCAAAAGCCTGTTGGTTTGGTAGCCGTTTGGGATTTAGAATGCAATCCCTCCCTCCTGTTTCATCTTTTAGGCTATGTTTGATTTGAAGGAAAAAGTAGGGAAATGAAGGGAAAAGTAGGGAAACCTTTACAAACCTTGTATAGGTTTCCTTGCCTTTCCCTACTCTTTCCTTCAAACCAAACACAGCCTTAAGGAGTGGCTAATAGGTTATTTCTCTATGTGCAATATCATTTTAGAAAGGAAGCAAGAACTAAAATCTACTTTAGCTCTTCTTTGTTGGAATATCTAGCTCCATAGAAATGATATTATTTTTAAAGATGCCTTACCTAACCCAAGCTCTGTTATTGGTAGGGTCCTGAATCAGCTCCAAGAACTTCTAAAGATGGAAGCTACTTCATCACAAACACAACCCCCTTCTAATGGGGAGGCTGTCAATTCTGTTTTTTGGACTCCTCCTCAAGCTAATTCTTTGAAATTAAATGTGGCCGGAGCTTTTTTGGCAGTCAATACAACAGCTTTTGGTTTAGTTTTCAGAGATCAAAGATGTCTTTTTGTGGTGGCTAAGTGTGGCAAAGCTTCAGCTGTCTCGGCCCTTCAATCAGAGGCTCTAGGTGTCCTAAATGGTTTGTTGTTTGCTCGAGAATTGCAGTTTAAGAAGGTGATTATTGAAAGTGACAACAAGTCACTAGTTAGTTGACTCAAAAAGAAAGAGATTGATTGTCTTGCAGAGATTTCTACTATAGTTCAAGATTGCTTGAGAGTTGCTAGCTTTTCTTATGTCTCCTTCTCCTTTGTAAAGAAGTCGACAAACAAAGCTGCCCATGTTGCAGCTCAAAGAGGTCTCCTGGGACCAGAGCAGTGGCTGGATGCTGCTCCTTTTTGGTTTGTTGGTGCCCTTGCTGATGATTGGTTTGGTGTTTAACTGTGTTTTTTTCTTCTGTTTCTTTTCTAGTTTTCACTACGTGGTAGCATTGCTTGTTTTTCTTTATGTATCCTGTGTTTATGTTGCTTGTTCCCTAGCTTCGGCCTTTCTTCCTGAATGAAATATGTTTATTACCAAATAAAAAACATACCATTAGTAAAGTGATAATGCATTTGCCTCATTTGCACCCTTCTTATCTGACATCGATAGCTACGACCTTTATTGTAATATGACAAAGCTACTCGTTTCCTATCTTCAATCTCTACACTTGACTTGCTCACTTCCCCTTCTAATTTTGGTTATGAATCTATAACTTGAAGCGTAGCAGTTGTAGCCTTTTTCCTCTGCCTCTTTACTACATCTTTGTCCATGATTATATCCATTATGCTTGAATAACCCTTCAGTAGCATCCGATACAACAAAACCATTGTCATTCTCTCCTAATCTTCAACTGAATCAAGATCATGATCGTCTACAAACTCACACCATTCCACAAAATTCATTGTCCTATCCGGTCTGTGGTGCAAGGTGAGCAGAAAATATGCCTTCTCCAATTCAAATCATGAATATCCCCTCCTCAACCCAATCAATATGCATAGTAATCCACATTGTACACCTCCCCTTACGCATCCTCTTCAACTCCTAGATCTTCACAGTAAGTGCACGGAGGTTTCTGTGGACATCATGGTATCGAACATTTTGCTTCTTCCATGCCCCTGGTAGCTTTTGGTCTCCTCAAGTGTTAAGTAATGAACACAATTGGGGAAGCATCTAATGGTCTTGAATAGGGTGGCCCGTCCAGCTCACGTGAGTTAAAGTTTTTGGCACTAGGAATGGCAATGGGGCGAGGCACCCCCTCCCCGTTCCCACACCGAAGTCACGATACCTTGCCCTGTATCCGCCCTGTCCCAGTTGGCAAGGCATCCATTCCCCATTGGGGATGGGGAATTCCCGAATTTTCCCCGCTCCAAGGCAATTACTAAAAAATTATCTATTTTATGGACAATTTATACATAGGATATAGGAATTTGGGGGTATTTTAGAATTGAATTATAATACTTTAGGGGTAATTCCAAAATAAAATTATGGGATCCTAGAATTTTAAAAATTTAGGGAAAAATTGGAGAAATTATAAATATCAATATTAAACCTAAGAATATTTTACTAATTTACCTTTGGGTTCGGAGAATTATATACAAAACCCGTCCCCACCCCGTACCCAGTTTGGGGAAAAATTATTGTCCCCGTCCCTGTCCCATCCTTGTTTAGGGTCGGGGAAAACCCGCCCCATTCGGGGCGGGGCGGGGCATGGCCCCGGTTTTACAGGGGAAATTGCCATTCCTATCTAGCACGCACGTGGTTCTTGCACGCTGAGTAAGGTAGGGAAATAATTCTCCTCAAGGCAACACATGTCCCATTGTACGCATGGCAACTTGAACTTGGACTTGAGATGCTTGTCTTTCACCACATGCCTAGTGTGCTGACATGTCAAGATGAAGAACTGCGATCCTATACAAAAAATTTCGAATGGTACTTCAAGGATCGAGCATCGCGTTCGTTTCATGCACAACGTATTCATCGAAGCTACTCGATTCATTGTAAAGGATATCGATAAAGCTCTTATCAGATCCAATGAGGGTTTTATATGTGAAGCTAAAGGAATGGAGGGGGATGCAGGAGGGAGAGATGAGAGAGAACATGGCATTGGAGGCCATGGAGGGTCGTCCAAAAGGACATTAGCGATGAGGCAACAAGCCGTGAAGACTAGAGATGGGTAAATCGTTGGGTGGGTTTGTTGGGAAATGGGGTCACTGAAACTCGGAGGAGAAGTTCTGAGGCACGTATGAAGACACTGTCTTTAGAACATTATTTCCCCCCACTCAGTTTCACTGAGTTTGTTGTTGGATTACAAGCAAATTCGTTCCCAAGATACAACAGAGCCTTGGGTGAGAATCTACAACCAGCAAAGTTGAAGAGTCTCTGAAGAAACCTTCTGTGAACTGTAGCAGACTGTATTGAGAGAGAGAGAGAAAGTGATTTTCAAAAATGTTGTGTGTATGTAAAAACTTGATTTGTGCTCCTTAAATAATTTCTGAAGAGTCATGAAGGTGTATGTAAAAGCTTGTTTGAAATTGTGACTATTTAAAAGGTAGTTAACAATTAATGACTGTTAAATTTGAATTATGCCTCTTGATCACACCCAATCGAATCATGATCGTTGATCAAATCAATGGTCAACATTGCACCAAAACCAAAGCCGCCCTTCGCGAGCAAAGTGCACCTCTAAAGTGCCTCATTGCGCCACACACACACGTGCATGCATTGCACGGTAGCAAGCCTCCATACTCTCATCTCTTTATCTAAGGAGTGTAAATTAGCTCCTATTAAAAAACTCAAAACAAAACTTGTAATTTTCGAATGTGGGACAAGTTCAAAACTGGTTTTTGTAAGAGAAAAAATTATTTTCCAAAACAAATGTGCATGTGTAACTTCTTATGTAATTGACCTATCAAACCCATTGGATTTAATCTATAATGAGATTAAAATCCAACAGGATTTGGAAGGGAAGGTGCACCGAGAAGACATCAAAGAATGGTTGGTCATAGTGAGAAGACAGGTCAGCATGTATGTAGATGTCGAAGAGATTTGTTCTATTATTTTGTTGTTGGGTTTGATATGGAAGGAAGAAGCGCTCCCATAGTAAGGCAAATGGGAGATCCAAGGTAGTTAGAAATGTAAATGCCAATTTCTTTGTTGTGTCAGTGGGTGATGGGTTTCGGTTTACTTGGCCGGCGATGCAAAACAGAGATTTGTTGTCTTTTGGAATAATTGTTGGCAATGGCTACGATCTATTGACAATTTTGGTTTTGATTACAAAAGGGTAGAATGTGTATTTGGAAAAAAAAAACTGATACATCATCTAATCATCTAATGCTTTCCGTATGATCAATGACGGAAGGGAAGTTTTTGTCAAATTTTTTAAAAATTTTAAGAGAGATTTTTATTAAAATAAAACCAAAGGGGAGGTTTTTATGATTGTTAGAAATTTCAGGAGAGGATTTTATATTTTATCCTTAAGGCCTCGTTCGCTTTTCGATAAATTACTTACCCGGGTAAATGCAGCCTAGGTAAGTTTTTCCTGAGAAACACTTACCTGGGTAAATGCATTTCCTTTATTTCTCATATAAATAAGGCAATGACCATTTTATCCATAAAAATTCATTATCAAAAGGGGCATTTTTGTCTTATTCAAGTGTTGGCAACTTTCCCCCTAAGTGGGAAAGTTATTTACCCACCTAGGAGATGAGTATCACTTACCCGGGTAAGTGATACCTAGGAAAATAAATTTTCCTTGGTCCCTACATAAATCTGAAAAAAAAAATGAGATTCTTGCTCAATGGGAACCAAAATCCCATTGACCAACTTTCCCCCCTCTCAAAATCCAAAAGAAGAACGCCCCCTAAAAATAATTAATGGCATAGCTGGACCACTTCACTTAATGGTCATTGATGGTAATCTAAGGAGAAGGTTAGATTCCAAAAATTCTCCCGAGGTTCTAAAAAAGTCATGGTAAGTTAAAAAAGAAAAAAAAATGTGGGGAAAAAAATGAAGTGAAGTTTTAGATAATAACAATTTAACTCACTATAAATAAAAATAAAAAATAAAGGGAGAATGATAAAACAATAAAAAAAATAATGGGAGAATGACGGTTCAGCCTAGGGTCAGAATTTTTAGGTCCAAAGTAGAATTGGGGTAGGTGCCGGCTCAAAATTAATGCCAATTCATAGGCGAGCATTGGTGCATAGAGTGGGGGTATTTGACATTTTGAATGTTTATAGTTCTGCATTGGAATTCTAAGATTTGCAATGGGCCTGTCCATACTTTTTTGAAAAATAAAAAAACATTAATTCTATTAGTAGGTGTTTAGCATCGGTGTTGGGAACATTGCACCGCTTTTTCATAGGTGCTGGGCATGTGGAGTTGAGAAAACAATGCTTACATTTTGTTTGGAACTGATGTTATCAAATAGGTTGTTTTTTAAGAAAACATCACTGTTTTGTTTGGTACCAATGTTGTAGAACCGTTTTTAGCATTGGTTTAAATTATCCAACACCTAAGATGATGCCACATTGATACCACATCATTGCATTGTTGGCAATAATGTGTCGTTTTCTCAAAAAAACATTGAATTTGTCATTGCTTCAGACTACACTTCTTGATTTCCAAGGCATGGTCTGAAGCAACGTTTTTCTAAAAAAACTATACCAAGCAAGAGCACATTTTCTTAATCACCAATTTCTCTTATACGACACCTACGTGAAAACGGCATCACACCAAACATCACCTAATTAATGATTTCTTAGCATTTTAATTGTTGACACTAAGGTTGTGTTTGGTTTTCATGTCAAATCAAAACATTATAATTTTTAGGAAAATTTCTCAAATAGTACCATGTACTTTGGGCCTAATGCCACTTTGGTCCCCAAACTTTAAAATGCGACAATTCAATACCCAAACTTTCAAAACATGACAATCTAGTACCTATCGTTAACTAGTTGTTAACTAGCCGTTAAGTGACATTTAAAAAAGACAAATTCCCTTCAAGTGTCATCTAATTTTCTTTATCAACCATCTAAATGCTGATAAAAATTTAACAATCTCAAATCCTTGTTTGTTCCATTCAAGAAAGTTGGGGTCATGTTTGTATGGGCATTCTTGAATAGAAGATGTAAGGATGTGAGAGTATTAATTTTTTGGTCAATATTTGAATGATTGATAAAGAAAATTAGATGACACTCAAAGAACATTTATGTTTTTTCAAATATCATTTAACCACCAGATCTAATTAACGATAATTACTGAATTATCATGTTTTAAAAATTTGAGTATTAAATTGTCGCATTTTAAGTTTCAGAAATCAAAGTGGACTAGAACCAAAGTACAGGGTCCTGATTGGAAAATTTCCCCGTTTTTTAAGATCCCAAACTCTCTTCTCTCCGTCCATTTAAAGCTGCAAGCGATCCATCTCTCTCTCTAAGTCTCTTTGCAAAATATACATGAAATCCTAAGCCAACTAGATCGGACAGTCAACCACGCAGTTGCAAATGACTTGGCTAGTGCGAGGACTCTGTAACATTTCTCGTACTTCTTGCCTCCGTTACGTACAATTCACCTGTTGCCCTTCTTTCCCGCGCGTTATGTAAAAATTATTACAAGTGATAAAGACAAAAACGAAAGAAACGGACGTGCATCTCTTTTTTTTCTTTTTTTTTTCTTTTTTTTTCTTTTTTTTTTTGTGAAGCCCAAAAGGCAAAATTCATTCAACAATTAAGTCATCTGAACGAGTGGCCGCTCTCTGTAGCTCGAGGGGTCGCTCTTCGGAAGCCTTGGTTTGATTCTGCAATGACGAAGGCGGGAGTCACGATCGAAGTCGGCAGCAATGGAGTTGCAATTATCAGGACATTTAATCCTCCCGTGAACGCATTGTCCCCTTCGAGTGAGATATACGTCCCTCCTTTTCTCTTGTTCGGTCGATTTCAAATGCATTTGTAGGATTTGGACGATCTGGCTTGTTTTGACATGTTTTTTATTTTCTCATTCAGCAGGAGTTTTCTTAGTTTCATTTGCTTTCAGCGCGCGATATACATATTCTGGCTTTGAATTTTAATCATTTTATGAACTGTTATAATTTGATTTGCCGAAAGGATGAAAGGTCTTGTGGTTTTGAATGCAGTTATTACAGCGTTAAAGGAGAAGTACGCTGAAGCAATGGAAAGGGATGACGTTAAAGCAATTGTTTTGACTGGTAAGCTGAAACTTCTGCTGCTATACTTTTGTTTATTTAATTCTATGTCCGCATGTTCTGTTGAAGGGGAATTTAACCTACCAAAGAAGATACATATTAGTTAGGGGTGTCATAAAAAACCGAAAAGCCAAACCGAACCGAGAAAACCGAACTGCAAAATGCGGTTAACCGATCGGTTCGATTTCGATTCAGGATTTTTGAAAAAATGAAGGACCGGTTCGGTTTTTGATTAACTTAAAAAAAACCGACCATTAACCGAACCGACCGGTATATATTTTTATGTATATTTTATATAAATATATACTTATAATATATTTATAATGACCTATTTATAAATATATTATAGATATTATATATTTTCAAATATTTATAATATATTATATATCATTTATTATTTATTATATAATATTATGCATATATTTGTATAATATATATTATAAATATAAAAAACCAAAACTGGCGGACCAGTTAACCGGTGGTACCAGTTTGGTTTCAGTTTGGAGAATTGGAAAAACCGGTACCACCGGTTCAGTTTACAAAAAAAGTGCCATGGTTCGGTCAACCGAACCGTGGACACCCCTAATATTAGTTCAAAGCTCTATTGAAATTGGAGTAGGAGAGAAATGGAAATATCTTCTGTGAATTAACATTGGGACTCATGAATGGAGGTTGGAAAAATCTAGTTGAGTCAGTTGACCGATGACTTAAGTGTGAGACTTAGTCAAATCATCGAATGATACAATTGTACTCCTTGTCAAACAGTCATTATTTATACATAGTGGTAGCTAACCGTGTTTTCTGGTATTCTTACTTCGTAGGTGAGGGTGGCAAGTTTTCTGGTGGTTTTGACATCAAAGTTTTAGAGACCATCCACAAGAATGGTATAGACTCGTAATTTTACTAGTTGATCTGAAGTTCTGAACATCTCATCATGGAATGATGACTAAAAACTTATTAGTGTGCTTTTTCGCGTGGCAGGGGATATTTCACTTCTACCAGATTTATCAGTTGAACTTATAAATAACACAATTGAAGGTACCTGAACCCGACTCACTTGTTTGGTACTTCATTAGTGTCATGATGTTAACCTGACAACATGATTTTGTTATTGATTGTCAATGGAATTCCCATGCTAACAAGCTATTTTCTCCTTGTGCATGGCTATGTTTCTTGCATCATCTTGCTAACATTAGATGCCAAAAAGCCATCCATTGCTGCTGTTCAAGGGCTTGCACTTGGAGGTGGCTTAGAATTGGCAATGGTTTGTATTTTTTTGCTAAATGCTCTGGCCTTTGTTATTGTCAAGGCTTTCACTTGATTTCACACTTTGATTAACCTTATGTAGAGATGCCATGCACGTATTGCAACACCACAAACTCAATTTGGCTTGCTAGAGTTGTCACTTGGAGTTATTCCTGGGCTTGGAGGTATTGGTTTTTTATCCATTTGTGAAATTCCCTTTGAGGTTAAAGATCATGTTAGTTTTAATGAATTCATTGTTATTTTTTAAGGCACCCAACGGCTTCCGAGGCTTGTAGGGGTTACCAAGGGCTGTTGAAATGATGATGGTGAGTAGGATGTCTATCAACATAATATGAAATCTGAAGGAATTAGAAATACTTGCTTTATAATCCATGTACTGACCAAACTGAATGGTGGTTGAAATCACTTCATGGATTCAACTTATAAAGCACTTGGTCTCGATCCATGTTATTATGATTTCTGCAATCATTACTGTATCATTCTAGTAACTTTTTGCAGTCATCCAAGCCAATAATGTCTGAAGAAGGAAAGAAGCTAGGCCTTATTGATGTTGTTGTGTCCTCTGAGGAGTTGCTGAAAGTATCTCAACTCTGGGCTTTAGACATTGCTGAAAGGTGTAGACCCTGGATCAATTCTCTTCTCAGGACTGACAAACTTTGCTCCTTGTCTGAAGCACAAGAGATAATGAAAGTTGCAAGAAAACATGCAAGACAGACTGCTCCAAATATGCCTCAACATCAAGCATGCCTTGATGTGATTGAGGAGGGAATTGTTTTTGGAGGATATTGTGGTGTTTTGAAGGTATCTGTGCTTATGGAGAGTTATACAATTTTAATATATTTCTTTTATCCAAATATTTATTTTGTGTGGTCATGGATTCATCTTAAGTTTCAATTACTTGCAGATGTGAAGAGTAGCACTAGCACATGCATTAGTTTCACATGAAAAGTGTGCTATTTGTTGTGTTCCTGACTACTTGGACCGTCTCAATGATGTGCTCTTGCTAATAATACTTGTCGAACATGTTGCTGACATAGGACTGCTGATTGCAGGAGGCAACAGTATGAAAAGAGTTGATATCGTCAAGTATGTCAAAAGCACTTGTGCATGTCTTCTTTGCTAGACGTGCTGCATCCAAGGTACAACTCTCAATACGGAGGCATGTATTGAATCCCATATTTGTATGAAGCTAGATAATTTCTTTATACTTTATTTTACCTTTCCTTGTCTTCCAGTTCTTGCCTGTGGGGTTCCTGTGTTGTTTCAGTATGTGGTTACTTGCATTTTGCTCCTTTTCCATATTGGTTTTTTTCATACTAGCTTCCTCCATATGCTAATTTGTCTGTTTCTTGTGATTAGCCTTCTGTCATTGATCTGATGCGGCCCCACTATGTTCCAAGGAACAAATGCATAATATTATCAGTGAATGTGATTCAGTGGGTTTCACATGTATTTGAAAAAAGGCCTACAACTAAAGGTAATGCAATGTATCTCCTCTCCCAGACAGTAAAGAAAAGGTCTGGTATAGAAAACAATAGTCTAACATTTTCATTTTACTAAAGATCTTAAGTTTATACAAGCAATAACAGTTTTCTGACAAGCAATTCTATTTCCCATACAAACCTAATCTCGATTAAACAAATGAATGGATAATCGTAACCATTGTAGTTCATAAACTTGGGAAATATGTATAGATAATTTTGTATTATTTTGTAGTGCCAGCCTTGTCTAAGCTCCAGGGAGAGGGAAACCCTAGAGTATAAACCCCGATAAGTCTCCTCATTTTAAATGTTAGATAAAAATTTGAAAGTATTTCTGATATAGTAGCTGCTCTGAAGCTTATTGACCAGCTATCAAAGTGCTGCCATAGCACCAATACACAGCTGATTCTAACTAGCAGCCAGGCAATGGATGCACCTGGTACAGATTTTGGCATGCAAAAAAAGTTGCTTAAGGCAATGCTTTAACAACGCTAGACTGTCACATGATGTAGTTCATATGGTTATCTACTGGCTATGGATATTTATCTGTTAGTGAATGACTTACGATTGTAATGATAATTTAAAACTCTATTTTGCACATACTCTAATAATAATGGAAGAATAGTATGCTAGAAATTTAGTTTAGTAGCCCTATTGACAATTTTCTTGCAAAGATGTGCAAGATGATTTAGAAGAACCCAATATTGTATTTGATTTTCTATATCAAGATAATGGGTTGTGTAATTTTTCCTGTAATATAAATTAGTTCTAGTGTTATAGTAATAGCTAGTTCATACATCAATGGTTCTTTACTTTGGTGAAGAATGGTAACGTATTGCTTCACTACCATATGAGTCCCTCTTGGCCATGGCCATTGAGCTTCAATGAACCAATTTTTAAATAAGCACCAATTGAGCTTCAATGACTAAATAAGTAAATAACCAAGCCTATGCCATCTTTCTGAATGAATTGCCTCAAATGTACTTTTACAGGTACCTAATGTTACTGATGTCGGGCTTAAACCAAGGCACATAAAAAAAGTTGCTGTTATTGGCGGAGGATTGATGGGTTCTGGAATAGCAACATCTCTTATCTTGAGCAACATATCCGTTTTACTTAAGGAAATCAATTCTGAATATTTGCAGAAGGGAATGAAAGCAATAGCAGGCTTGATAGACTCCTGAAAATTGTCTCCATTAGTAGTGAGTCTTCACATGTTAGAAAAGACATCTGACTTTTTTGTAAAGTGCATGTAGAGAGACATCCATATGACATAATTATATACACATGATATATTGCTTTTGAATATGTTATCTTTTGGATACTTATGACCACACAATGTTCCAGCAAATCTCCAAAGCCTAGTAATGAAAGGAAAATTGACACAAGATAGGGTAGGAAAGGCCCTCTTGATTCTTAAAGGTGTATTGGACTATTCAGAATTTGAAACGTGGATATGGTCATAGAGGTAGGTAACGAACTTTTTTGGTTTTCTTCTATTAAATGAACCAACTGCTTTCGAACTTGTATTGGATATCAAATTGACTTAAGCAATGAATTCTGTAATATTTTGGATCATGCTGATCCCCTGCTTTTGTTCATATCAGTATGCCCAGAATGTGAATTTTCTCCCCAAAAATTGCATGAACAATCCTATTGTTTATTAATTACTTTTTTATGAGTGCTTTTATATATTCTTAATATGTATGTAATCAGCTTTAATGCTTGTATTTTTCAGCAGAACATCTGACCAAATAAGTTATGGTCTTAAACTCAACCTCATAAACTTGTAGCTGCTTTCAGTTTCTAGTACTGTGCACCAATTTTTTTTCGCTGATTATTGTTGTTATCATTGCGCAACTCAAATCAGTTCAACCCTCTCCCAACCATATATGTCTAACTACATAAATCCTGTTTTACCATTTCATGTTATCAAGAATCATATCCTTTGGAAAATTGTGAGCCTTCATATGTTTTCTAACTAACTTATCCCATATTTTTTTCAGCCTTTAGAAATCCACAAGATATACTGAAGAACTCCATATTTTTGCAGTTGGTGGTCTTCTATACACATGCTAGAAACATCTTCGCTTCTCCTCTTCTTTTCACCTTTTGGAGCTGATTATTTATAAAATGAATCCTGAAATTAATTATTAACTTATTGTTGTTGTTGTTGTTGCTATTATTGTCATTGTTACCATTGTTACTTCTGTTATCATTATTGGTTGTGTTGGATAATTCTGATTATGCAGGTTTGCTCTGTGTAGGCTGCCACTGAAAACAATCCACTGAAACAATCAATATTTAGTGAAATTAAGAAAGCCTGCCCTCCTCACTGTATTTTGGCAACAAATACATCTACCATTGATCTAAATATAGTTGGAGAAAAGACCAGTTCTCAAGATCGTATCATTGGGGCACATTTCTTCAGGTCCTTGAATTCCTCTTCTTCCTTTTAGTGTGCATAAAGGTAAGGTCACCAGGTCACTAATAATGTGACAAATCACAGTGGTGAAGCAACATAAATTTAGGGAGCATGATTCTCGCCCCCCCCCCCCCCCACCCCCCCACAAAAAAAAATAATAATAATAATAAAATAAAATAAAAGAACTCATAAAGAACAAAAAACTAACAAGAAGGTTGTCTCACCGGTCACTGCAGCTGTTGTGTTCCTTTGCATTAAAAGTCTCAATTTTTTTCACGTTGAGAAAAACCTTGGAGAAAATAGCTGTTTCTTGTATATGCCATTTTATTTGACATCTGAAGTAAAAGGTCATTTTGAAAATTAAAAATCTGGAAAGTTTAATTTTTAAGTAATTGAAACTAGTTGAAAGTTTTCAGAATAAAAAACTTAAGATCTAAGGCTATGTTTGGCTTGAAGGAAAAAGTAGGGAAAAGTAGGAAAACCTATACAAGGTTTGTAAAGATTTCCCTACCTTTCCCTATTTTTCCTTCAAACCAAACACAACCTAAGAGTATCTTCTGGTTATCTTGAAAAAATGGATGGTCGTGGATTTTTCTCATTACTATTAATTTTATCACTAGCTATTACCATGTTATTTGCTAAAAATGTAGGTTAAGTAGAATGATTCTTAGGCATCTTTCTGATTTGACATTCTAACTATTTCTGTAGATGCAGCAGGGATACATGTTATCTTAGAATGGATCTAACTCATTATTGAATTCATTTAGGGCTTTACCTATTTTAAATTCAACTTTTTATTTATTTACAGCTAGAAAGTGTATAGGAAGAAATTTCGATCTTTCAAAATGGAGGTTTAAGTGGAATACTTTGAAATGCCAAAAAAGTGTTCTGCATTAAAGTAATCAGAAGACTATCAGAAAAAAAAGTGTGGCTCTTCATGGATAACAATATGAAATGTTAAGATAGGTGATTGCAGATGAAGAACTAAACTACTAGAAAGAAGGCAAGTATGAGGAAATTAGGGAGACATAAAGGAGTGAATCACTAATTTTGGCATATGCTTTAGTAGTATTTAACATAGCCAAATAAGACCATGTTAAGATAGGTGATTGCAAATCAGAAAAATGCAGTCAAGAATCCAGTAATAAAAAATAGTCGAAATAGGGTAGCTGAGTTGTTGGCCTCCTTACTGTTTCCCCTCACCTGAAAGAGATTGTGTGAAGATGCAGAGGGTTACACAGTACATCATGTAACCTCTTCTTCTTTGTTCGGTATATCTGGTTGAGGCCCACCTTCATCCATGCTTACCATTTCCCAATAAAAGGTCCAAAGAAAACATTGAAGCACTTCATATGGGAGTAACATTTCTTTTTTGAAGAAGTATTGTATTGCAAAAAGAAAGCCAAATACATCAGTGCATGTACAATGAGAGCCTGTACATTGGGAATTTACAAAAAGATCTGAGAGATCAGTTAAAAAAAGGCCCAGCTTGCAGAAAAGTTTAAAGCTGGACACCATTAAAAGCTCTTTGTACACTTAACCAAGAACACAGTGAACCTAAAACTTTGTTCTTGACTGAAGCTATATCACTATAATGATTGTCAAAAATCTGGCTGTTCCTTTCCTTCCATAGATCCCATAGGATAGCAGCTGGAAAAATCCTCCAAAGCAGCTTGCCCCTTACATTCAAACCCTTGAGTGACCACCCTTGAAGAAGCTGAAGGACTGAAACAGGCAGGCAAGAATAAACATTAAAGCAGGATAAAGCCATTTCCCAAAGCTGATGAGAAAAGCTGCATGGATGAAAATGTCATTAGAGGATTCAGGGACCTCATTGCAGAAAGGGGAACAGATTCTAGGAAGTTGTTTCCCCCTTCTGAGCAGCAGCCTATCTGTAGTTAGGCACCTACCAAGTGCTGCAGTCCAAACCAGGAAGGCAATTTTTGAGGGTGCATAGGATTTCCAGATTACAGATACAGACCAACGGAAGCCTCCAGCCTCACCAACCATAAGGTTGTTGTAGAAGGATTGAGAAGAGAACTTACCAGAGGTCTCCCAAGATCATATTCTTTCATCATCTGACTGTGGATTGGGCTCGAAACCACGAATATGACTTAGAAGCTCCATTAGAGGGCCACTTTCCCAATCATTAAGATTTCTTCTGAAAGTAGGGCCCCAAATAATTTCACCATTCACTGATTCAAAGCAATCTTCAACTGCAGCATCTTTATCCTGTGCAATATCAAAGAAAGAGGGGAACCTCTCACTCAAAGCAATGTCCCCACAGCATTTGGCAAGCCAGAACAGTGATTACCCTTGCCAACCTTGCATCTAGTCCCCTTCAAGAAGTCAGGAAGAATAGAGATAATGTTACTCCACAAGGCACATTCCCTAGGAAGTAGTCCAGGACCCGAGTCCCACCCCAGATTTGTGATCCCATACTTATCTGCAATTATTCTTCTCCAGAGGCTGCTACTCTCTTTGCTGAATCTCCAACACCATTTACCAAGAAGGGCCTTGTTGACAGTTCAAATGGGAGTAACATTGGTACAATTCATGTTTAATACACAAATAATCAACTTCAGGAATTGTCCAAATTAATCATATTGTTATTTTTATTTAAAGTGTGCTATATATGGGCCATAGCTTGGCGCAATAGCAAAACCATGGGCCAACAAGTGTGAAAATGCAGGTTGGAGTATACTTTGTGCAAAAATATGACAAATGCTAGGTCTGTTTCTAGTCCACTCCCTCATGGTAATGGCCTTTTAATTAAATATGTTATGTCATAATATACATAAAAAGAAACTTATAAAAAAATAATATACATGGAAAGAAACATTGTTGTAAGTTGTATAATGGTTACATATAGAACTGTATGATGGTTGTTCCTTACATGCCTATTATGTGTCTACTTTTTTATAATGTACTCTATTTTATAGACTTAATTAAAAATTTGATATTAGAGGAAAGGTTTCATAGTCAGGTCCTTAGGTCTCTTCTCCAGAGGGTCCACAGTATCCGACCAAGAGAGATAGAATATTGAGAGTTCTAATTTTAGAACCTAAAGGATGATCGGAAGAAAGGTATTACTTTTAGCATGTAGAGGGACTTTTGTCTTAAATTTTCCCTGTAAAGCATGATGGGGGGGGGGGGGGGAGAAAAGTGCCACTAACTATCAGCTATTGCATCACGTCAAAGTTTACTGGGAGCTTTTCAGACCCATTATGGTTTTGCCCTTTGGAGAGGGATAGAAATGGACTGCGAGGTTTTTAAGAATTCTGTTCACTTCAAAGTGGGAAATGGGAGGGGAGTCAAATTCTGGAGTGATCCATGGAACAGAGAGTGGCATTTTTCTCAACTGTACCTATCTTTGATCTAGTGAGGAACAAGGAAGCATTGGCTAATGGCTAGTGACAATATAGTGTAGTCTCAGCAGGGATTGAGTTGGTCTTTGGATCTGAGAAGAGGGATGAATGAATAGGAACTGGGTGAGATGGTAAATTTGTTGGGAAGGCTTGATGGCTGCCAGCCAAGTGCTGATCAGGTTGACCATAAAATCTGGGTTTGGGACCCCTCTCAACGTTTTACAAGGAGTAGAAACTTGGCTGAAGGCCTGACTTCTCCTTGGAAAGGTTTGTGGCAAATGAAGGCCCCATTCAAGGTATCCTTTTTGGTTTGGACTGCTGTGCTGGGGAAATGTTTGACTAGAGACAAGCTGTTGAGTAGAAGGATATGAATATCCAGAATACTAACTGTGCCCTTTGTAGCATGGAGGAGGAGACAAGTAATCATTTATTTCTTCACTGCAGTTTCAGTAGGCAGGTGTGGTTTTTATTTTTTTAGAAGTCTTTGGAGTGGCTTGGTGCTTCCTGGAATCTCTGGCTGTTTATAGGTAGCATTTACCAAAATTGAGTAGAAACGGGGGTGGTTTGGAGGCTGGTTCCTATGGCTGTAGTGCAGGTGCTTTAGAAGGAAATAAATGAGAGTCTTTGAAAGCACGAACTTCTATTAATATGGTTTTGAGGAGGGCAAAAGTATCTTTGATTTGCTTGTGATCCAAAATGAGTTTAGAGGGGTGCACAGCCAAAATATTTTTTATTCCTTGTATAGATGATCTTCATTATATATATATATATATATATATATATATATTTTTTTTTTTATTATACCCCCATCCATAGTTGATCGCTATGGGATTTGATGTAAGTTGTTGAGATAATAGCAATACAACTACTTTTTCCCAAAAAAAGGTAATGTTCCCAATATATTTGCAGAAATTTCATTGGAGCTATGCAATTTCTTGATTTCTTTAATATATTTCATGTCTTCTAAGTGAGAAATTTTACATTACATATCAGCACATATTTTGGTGACTCGTGCACCATAACTCTAAATAAGTAGTTTTTTTTGTACAAGAAAAAACACTGCAATTTTACTTTTACAGAGAAAGATTCTTGCTGACTTTTTAGGAGGTGCATGGGGACCATTTGTGTTGTTTTTCCTTAAATAGTTATTGCTAACTTTTTAGGCCCATGGAAACCATATTGTTAAGGACTTGTTCTAATTATTTATTGAAAATGCCCTTTTTCTTCATTTGTTCATGTGATGTAGTTCTGAGTTCTGATACACCATTTAATGAACAGTCTGCCCATAGAATGCCTCTCCTGGAAATTGTTCGGACAGAGAAGACTTCTCCTCGAGTAATCCTTGATCTCCTGACAGTTGGGAAGGCAATAACAAAGGTTCCTGCCTTGGTTGGAAACTGCACTGGGTTTGCGGTCAATCGTACGTTCTTCCCATATGGACAAGGTGCACACATTTTGGCAAACTTAGGAGCGGACATATTCAGGATTGACAAAGTGATCAGCAATTTTGGCATGCCAATGGGCCCTTTCCAGTAATTTCTTGTCCTGAACATCATCCTTCACATGTATAAGATACACCATATTTGTACAATATATACTCATTGCCTCTACCATGGAACACTGGAGACCACTGATCAAAATGTAGATTGGCCATCTTGCATGATGCAGTTTTGCCCACCTTTATGGGCATACGTAGTGGAGATCTTGAATCAGAAGCATTTTGGTAGCTTTAAAACTGCAAAACTCTTTCAACCATAGATCAACTTGACCCCTATGTTGTCTATGTATCACCACTCTCAGACTTGAAGTGATTTTTTGCACATTGAAGGGGCTAGAAGAGCTCAGGGTGGACCAAAAAGGACATGTGTAGAATAGTAAGAAATGATTTAAGCACTAATAATTTAACAGTAGATATGGCTTTAAATAGAACAGATTGGCAAAACGGGATTCATGTAGCCAACCCCATATAGTTGGGATAAGACGTGAATGATGACGATGATGATGAGGCTTAAATCATTTAACTTCTTAACTTCTATTGAAATTCAGGTTTGCGATTTTTATTTATCATTGTTTTTTTTAATTTACACCTTGCTTGTAAAAGGCATGTGATTCACTAGAAGGACCTTGAACTTTTCTTGCACTTTGTGCTTTTAAAGCACTGCTTGAAAGAGGGTAGATCAAAGAATTTTCTATTTTCTTCTTATCTTACAAGGAAAAGGTTGAATGGTACTTCTTTTCCAAGGAGAAAACAGGAAACCCTCGTTATCATTTCACAATTCACTCTGCCTCCCTGAGCAAAACGAAAATAATAAAAATCTGACTTAATCTGTATCCGTATTATTTCAGTTATTTTCCTTCAAAGTCCCCACATTTATCATTTTTAGCAGTCTTTATTATAAAAATGGTGTCAAAAAAGTTGCTTATGTAATACTTTGACTATAGTGTCTCTATTGGCTTTCTATATGCATGTAATCCTACCTATATGTTTTTTTAAGTCCCAAACTTTACTTGCAGTGGAGGGGTGGCCACCGCTAAATTTTACTTGGGCTCAAACTATAGTCAGTAGAATCATTTATCAAAAAAAAAACTATAGTCAGTAGAATGATTACACTTACACTGCTGTTTCTTCTTCCCTCTTATCTTGTCAATTGATGCATTGAACA
This sequence comes from Nelumbo lutea, assembly GCF_056320005.1. NCBI lineage: Eukaryota > Viridiplantae > Streptophyta > Magnoliopsida > Proteales > Nelumbonaceae > Nelumbo > Nelumbo lutea. The sequence continues at coordinate 9,973,841 of NC_142691.1, read as the reverse complement.
TGCATTGAGGTATTCACATACATTCCATGTGTTTATTTGTATGAATCCTAATTTATTACTTCAGCTTCAGACATTGCACCTTCAAACGCCATTAAATCAACCTCATGCATATGTTGGTATTCATGAAAGCAGTCATCCCCCACCCCCCCACCCCCAAAAAAAAAGGCTAGTCCATATCCAGTCTAGCTTCCTTGACACCCCTGATGTCCAGGACCATAATTGGGTAATGCCCCTAATATTTTGGCATATTAGGATCCTGTATGGCTGACCATTTCTTGCTAGTTTTGGAACTAACAAACATGTGGGAAATTAGATATTGGGGTTTGTATTGCTGTCAATTCTTTTCCAGTTTTGACACTGGAAATCATGGTCTCTAACTCATGAATTATAACATTAGCATAATAGAAAATGAGCTCAACTGATACAAAGTGAGAGGAGCAAATTTCTTAAGTGGTGCATAGTTGTAAGAATGAGTACAAGACAGAATATTTAATAGCCTTAATAACTGCATACCATATTCCTAACTGATTTTGGCTTTGCTTTGCATCCAATGCATTTTTGTGATGGTATCTGTGTGCTCTGCACCCTGCATTTGCTTGTTTTAGGTCCTTGTTGAATTCATGCATGTTTACATGCTCTTGTAGGCAGTTGTTCTAGAGGAATGATAGAATGCTCCACTTGGTTGTGTTTGCATGGCAGGCTTCAGGACTTGGCAGGATATGGGGTAGGCATAGCAGCAGGTAAAGTACTTGGAACTGCCTTCCCAGAGCGGACATTCAGTTCTCCATTGGTGGACCTTCTGGTAAAAGGTGGACGAAATGGTACTGACTCCCAATGTTTTCTGCTGATACTGATGCCTCTCATGCCTTTTAGTTTTGGGGTTAGTTAAATATTTTCAACATCTCAGGTAAAACTAATGGAAGAGGATACTACATATATGAAAAGGGAAGCAAGCCAAAGCCTGATCCTGCTGTGGTAGCTATTGTTGAGGAATCTAGAAGGCTTACCAACATTATGCCTAATGGAAAGGAGCCAAAGCCTGATCCTGCTGTGGTAGCTATTGTTGAGGAATCTAGAAGGCTTACCAACATTATGCCTAATGGAAAGGTTCCCTACTTTCTTTATGTTAATCAGAAGATTATTCAATTTGCATTAATTAATAATTTGGTTTCTTTGTTCCAACATGCCACACAGACTTATGTGAGCACTTTAGTTCTACATGTAATTGAACTGTTGAAGTGTACCTGACATGCTTGTTGGTATAACTTGTAGCCCATATATGTCAGTGACCAAGAGATTGTGGAGATGATTCTATTTCCAGTGGTAAATGAAGCTTGTCATGTTATGGATGAAGGAGTGATTGTTCGAGCATCAGATCTTGGCATTGCATCTGTTCTTGGGATGGGTTTCCCTTCTTATCGGTGGGATATTTTTATTGTGTTCATTATTCATTTATTTCTTTGTTGACTACCACTCATTGCCTTCGTATGGTGGGGGTATAAAAAAAGGCTAACTTGTTTACAAAACGGATAGGAACCATCTCATATTAACCCCATTTCTGCTTTTATCTCTTAAAGTTAAATGCCCAAATGCTTGATTAGGCATCAAATTCTATGGGGACAACCTATCTCTTTTCTTCTTTGATAGTTTAGTTAAGAGTAAGTGAGTATTTTCCCATAATTTTGTGTATTATATCATCACCATCCAAGACCTCATTGTCCATTGAGAAGATTTTTTTTTTGGATTGATAACTGTTAAGCTTTAATAAAGTAGAAAAAGGAGATATGTACAATATCCCTAGCATCCTTAGGCATAGGGTGGCTATCATCCACCTAACTCATTATTACTATTTACATGACAGTAAAGCCCAAAAGAGTTGGACCCTGTCCACCCCTTTCTTAGCCAATTGTCAGGCCATTCTCTGATTTTTGAAGCCAACAAAATGTTGAATCTAGTTCCATACCAAGTATCTAATGCCCTTTATAGTGTGTCAATACTGCCCTAGTGCTTGACAATTATCTTTTTTGGTCATCCCATCACAATCTTACCTTGCAAGGCTGCCAGTAGTTTAGAGGATTTGACTATTCAGTATTGCATATATCCTTGCTTACCATTAAGTTGGTAATGATAATTAAATTAACAGTAGAGGTACTGATTTACTTCATGATGCCTGTTCTTCTTGGTTCTTGTTTCTACAACTGGAACTCCAATACGAGTTCCATTTCAGCTTGGCTACAGATGCATTATTTCTCATTTTCTTTTCCTAGTATGACAGAATGCTTTTCGGGCATGTCCTATCGAGCATGGCATGATCAATTTCATGCATATGTCCAACAAAAACTCCATTTTATTTTCTCTGGATTTGTGATGTCATGATTTATGACATTAAGATCTAGAGAAGAAAATTACATGTGGTACACATGGCTCATTTTTTTTCTCTGCCAGTGGTGGCATTGTATTTTGGGCTGATTCAGTTGGATCTGAGTATATATGCAAGCCTTAAGAAGTGGTCAGAAGCATACTGTAGACTGTCTAACTTCTTCAAGCCATCTAGGTTTTTGGAAGAGAGAGCAACCAAAGACATCCTGTTGGTAAGAACCTTCATATTTCTATTTGATTCATTGAGATTCTTCAATGGAACTTGTCATTATGGTAACCCCTTTCTCATGCAACAAGCCCTCATTCAAAAGAAAAAAAAAAGGGGGAAAACATCATCATTATATAATTTGACTGTAGAATAGGTTCAATGTTGGTATAAACTTTTCCCCCATTTGAATTGATTCTTGTATGCGTCAACGTGAAGGTTCACTTTTCTAACCCTGAAAAACTCATGTCCAACTTTTCTGATCATATCATATAATTATATGCAAAGTCAGCTAATATCTCTCTTCTTCCTCCAGAGTGCACCTGTTTCGACCTCTCAAACTCCAAGATCATGTTTGTAGATTACACCTTCATGCAGGTCCATGTTCCCCATAATCATGCTAGGTGCTTTTCTAAACATTGATTTCGTTCATTACGACAATAGTTGAAGTTTCACTTCAAACAGATTTAGTTTAAATAATCATCCTAAAGTGCTTTCTAAACATAGTTATCATGACAGTGTTAATGCAAGAAGATTTAGTGCCACAACCCTCATCAGGTACATTTTGTCCCATCTTTTGGTGTTTATTCCTCAGCTTGATAAAATAAATTGGTTGTCTATGGTTCTCTCAATGCAATTCCAGGTTAAGATAATAGTACATCACACCTACGCATAGGGAATTATTCCAATTGTTTGCTAGTTGCTATTATCAAATGTTACATTTCAAAGACTAGCTATTTTCTGTGTGAACTGAACTGCATTGATAGAGAGTGCCTAGCGGCTAGCATGTCAAGTGCATGTAAAGCAAGCAAGGCAACCAATTGTTTGTGAAGAGTGGGACGGGGGATTAGGAATTTCGGATTAGGACTGCAAACCAGCCAAACTCTCTCTCCAGCTCACCACTTAAAAAGTTAAAAGCATGGTATTAAAACTATTGTTGAGCCGGGCAGTTGACCCGTTCGACCCAGGAAGCAGTCACCTATCCGGTTCCATTTTTTACCTGGCCCAGATTTCCCCAAAAAAATAAATAAATAAATAAACTGTTGAATCAGTTAATGAGCCACTGACCCAGATGGCTGAATCGTTAAGACTGATTGTTTGGACCAAACATTTGAACCATTCGACCTGGGAACCAGTGGCCAAAGTGATTGCATTTCCAGTTTATTTTTAAACACTTGCTTTAAAGTTTTAGATTGATCTCAAATTTATTCCATTAAATAATGGGTTTTGAAGTGTTTGGGCATATTAAGGCCTAGATATTAAAATTAAATAGCCAACCTAATTATTCTCTTCATTCAATAGATCGGAAGGGCATTCATTCGGCGGTTTCAAGCAATCCATTGATCTTATTGTCTGATTATCTGCAGCATCAATCGCGACTTCCGTTTAGTGGAGCTTACTGGAGCCTCAAATGTACGTAGCACGTCCATAGTTTGGTCAAACCGGATTTCCTGTTCATCTCTTCCTTCTCCCCTGTCTATTAACCCATTTAAATGTAGGTAAGATCTATTTTCCCAAAAAATAATTTAGTTTTAAAAAAATTATAGTTAGTGGAGGATTGACCTTTGTTTGACAGATGGATAGGGACAGGTGGCCTGATTTAAGTGGGTTAATAGAGAGGAGAGGAGGAAGAGATGAGCAGTGTCTCAAGTGGTGAAGCGTATTGTGATGCTTTTGACCCCAATAGATATTGCCCACAGTATCCAATTCACCTCACAACATCCATATGGAAATCGTCTCAAAGGAAAAATTAAGGCAGGCTAGACAAAATAACCCGAATAACTAGAGTCAAGTTCCTAATGCTATTATAGACATTAATGAATTTGCAGTAAAATGTTCCAATAAAAAGCTAAGAAGTTTTACGCTCTATAAGCTAAACGTACAAAATTAAACGGAAAAGATCAGAAGGTTTTTTAATTTCCACTCATTTCTGGCTTCTAAGATAGCATATCGATAACGGTTTACGGGGCGGTAAAAGGATGGGAAGCAAGTAGCAAGTGGTGGCTTGACACAAATTAACTCCACGAGATGAGATATGGATGGGAGGCGTGTAGTGTTTTTGTTGGGATACTGGGATCGTATTTTCTATTTTGATGAGAAATAGTGTTACAGTGTTAAGAACTTATGTTTGGTTTGAAGGAAAATATAGGGAAAGAAAAGAAAAGGTAGGAAGATATTTACAAATCTTATATTGGTTTTTTTGTCTTTTTCTTTTCTTTTTCCTACGTTTTTCTTCGAATTAAATACAGTCTTAGGCTCCGTTTGATTTATAGGATGGGTATGAGAAAAAGGAAATGTTTGAAAAATTTTATTTTTTCTCTCATTTGTTTTGATTAAAATAGAGAGATAGAATGAGAAAAACGTGGGATGTTAGATTTTGCGATCGCACCAAAACCGTGCGGTGGAAAATTTTGAAAAATTATTATTACAACTCAGTGACGCCAAAGAATCTGAGAAAATCACTGTTTATCATCTTCCCCGTTTAAACCCAGAAGCAGAGCAGCGGCGGCAGCACCCCCTCTCATCCACTCCCTTCCTCCCTCTCTCCTTTCTTCTCTCTTTCTTCTTCTTCCGTTCATCGTCTAGAAACTCCCCTTCCCCGTTCGAACCCAGAGCGGTGGCGGCGGCACTCCCTCCCTCTCAGCCACTCCCTTTCGTCCTTCTTCTTCCCTGTTTGAACCCAGAAGCAGCGCTGATCGAGTTCATTTCTCCGTCGCTCCGCTCCATGCTTGTGAATTGGCTCTGGACTTTCTTTTCCTTTTAGCTAGATGTTTTGTTAGTCTAACATCTGACGGAGTTTTATTATGATTTGTTCAAAATGAAAATGTTTTACAGCTTAGTTGGATTAATTTTTGCAATGTTAATGGCGATGCTGATCGATTCATTTCATTCTTTTCTCTTTAACTTTTCCTTATTTTCATTTTCTTTTCATTTCCCGTTCTTTGGCTGTTGTAGACTGTCTGTGACACCCTTGCTCTTGATTTTATACATCTAGGTTTGAGAATGGAAGTTAATTGATCAGATAGTGTGGATACTTGTGCCTAAGGCGTTCACTATATACAACAAAAACAAGGAACCTGATGGTTTAATTCTGTTGGAAGAAAGAGTAGGATCGAAATAGAATTCTGTTTGGGAAATTTCCAACAGTTGAGATCTTCATCTTCTTCTTCTCGACCCACCTGTAGCTGCTCTTGTTTCCCTCCTTTACCAACATTTCAACGACAACAACACCATTGTTTCAGAGAATCCACACCAGGAGAATTCCCCTTGGCAGCTAACCCCTCCATCGTTCTCCATGTCCTCACGGACTGTAATTTGGACCCTCAAGATCTTGCGAAACTTGAGGCAAGTTCCCAGTTTCTGTTGTGTTTCATGTTGGTGAAACAGTGTTTTTTTTCATTATTTTCTCATATATAAAATCAAACAATAAAAGTATAAATTTTTACATTTTTCCATCCCATCCCACCCAAATCTTCCCACAAATCAAATGAAGTTAGTGGATGGAAAAAATATAAGAAAGGAAACAGCCACATATACAAAACCTTGCATAATTAGAAGAATGGATGGAATTCTTTGCCAATTTATTACAAAATGCTTTTTGAAGACTTGAAAATCTCTAAGAGGGTATTTGGTTCGGTGGGCGCCACTTTAGCGGTTTCTCTCTCATGCTATTGTACACATCAAGAATAATAAAAGTGGACTTCAGTTTTTGTACATGTTTACTGCTTGAAAAAGTTATTTTTTAAAGCTTTAACAAATGGTTATATATTTTTTCACTGTTGATATGATGTCTATTTTAATGGCATTTAATTGTGATGATTATAATTATTACCTTTCTCAATTTTACAAGTAAATAAAGCTTAAACATTGAATGTAAAAATGTAAACGAAACCAAAACATACCAAGTCTTACCTAATTGCAGAGCCAAGTATTAGATAAAAAAAATTGTATGCTTCACTAGTTCACTTTTTCAATGACCGAGTGACCGTCAAGGCTAAGCCCTTGAGTGAGGCGGTGAGATCATGTGACAGTATTCCAAAATTACTTGTTGGATAGTAGACAGGGAAGATGCCAAAATTACTTCAAGGTAGAAATGAGACATATATAAGACCCTATTCCTATTTTCTTACACGAGAAATGATTAGCTGAATGCAGTAGCCGTCAATGGTCAGTAAAACCAATGATAGAATTCCACAATACTAATAAAATACATAGAACCAAGAACCATTTAAATTTGAGAGAATAATGGATCAGTGCAGTGTCAGAATTTTTAGGCCCAAAGTACAATTGTGGTAGGTGCCAACTTAAAATTGATGCCAATTTACAAGTGCTCATTGATGTATAGAGTGAGAATTTTTTAGATTTTGAATATTTATAATTCTGCTGTGGAATTCAAAAATCTATATTGGGCCTATCCATACTTTTCTGTTTAAATTTTCACTATAGTCTTCATATATTTCATCACCGGCATGGGCATTACCGCATTATCACTGGTTCTATAACCTGCTGAGCAACCATCCGCTGAACAACCATCGAGTTCACTGTTGAGTTAATCCGAATTCCATATGAGAAAGTAGGTCCCAATTCTCAAACACAACGTAATGAGCATAATGTTTTCAGCAAAAACTAAAAAAATTTAGATAAAAGGGGTAAAATGTAAAAACCTTGCTTGAAGTTTCACTTTTAAGTTTTAACAAAAACCCTCCCCGTGGTTTTAAAAAACTTGCAGTTACATCCCTTCCAAGTTCCAAGTTCCAACATTGTCTTGAACCCATGCATTAGTTTTTTTTTTCAAAAATATACATTTCACTTACATCTATCAATTCAGGTAGAGATTTACTAAAATACCCCAAAATAATTTGATAGGGAAAAAAAAAAGACAACGTAATGAGCTTTTGTTCTGTAAGAGTCTTAACCCTCAATATCAAGTGATCAACACAGTAAAGATTTTATTTATCTGGAGATCTACTGCCCACACAAAGGAAACATTCACCGCCAAGGAAAACATTCCACCTTTCACAACGAGGGTCAAGTAAAATCACCTCCCCGTAAAATAAGCCTCTGGCTTAACAAAATTGGACAAATAAATAATAGAAAAAAGAAAAAGCTACCACGCACCAAGATGCACCGCAGATGAGGCAAAAAGAACTATGTAGAAATAAATATATATTAATGAAAAAAAAAAGGACCTGATCGTGATTGATTCTTCAACCACGGCGTTCTAACAATGAGGCTCAAAATCAGTGGCAGCTGAATTGAATATTGGCGGCTTGGCCAAGTATTACAAAGATGTAATAACATGATTAGGGCCACCCCCTTCTTTGTAGTCTGTCCTCTTGCTTACCCATCTTTTTTACGTATCCTCTTTTTCGATCTTTGGCTTTACATCGCCATTTTCAGAGGGCTGTCTATCCCTTGGCAGCACACCGTTATTAGAAGTGGTGACGGCACTAATTGCCTGGTGTGTTGTCACAGTGTTATTGGAATTGCAGTTGACAGGACCTGTTGTCTGGAATGTCTGAGCATTGGGTGGGGCAAGAATTTTTACACCGGTAGCTGCACTCAACTGTTGGGTGTCAGGATTGGCTGAAACAGGAATTTTCACAGTGCCATTGGCAACAGATTCCTGTGGACAACCAGCCTCGGTTGTTCTGGCCAACGAAGAACAATTTGTTTCTGTAACATGAGAGGAAAAAAACACCTTTTTCAGATAACAGAGTTAATACAAGTTTACTATAAAATAATGAAAGATTACAAAGATTACAAGATCGACAACTGTAACATCAAGAGAGAGAGAACCTTACCTTTAATACTTGCACAAGCAGTGAGCCTTCGAAGATAATCCCGGAACCCTGTCAATATAAGCCTTTCCTGCTCTGCATACACCTCAGTCATTCCCGGCCCAAAGGGTGACCACAAAGGTGTGTTGCGCCCATGGGAAATTGCCCCATTGGGTGATGGAGCAGTCATGAACATTGAGTCTTGCTCATCGCACATCAGTGCAAGCGTCCCAGGGGACATTGGTCGTCCTTTCTGCATGTCTGCACCATCTGACCCAGAATCATCTGTTCCCATTTTATCAGCTTGGGTACCACTTGAGCGATCATCAGCCACAGCTTTATGAGGTTCAGGTTCTTTCTGACTGTCCTTGTCTTGAGTTGAAGAAGCAAGGGAACTGTCCAGCTGCTCTTCTCTCTCTGCTTGCCTCTCTGTTATACTGCTCTTGTCTGCAAAAATTAAATTATAATGTTCAAACAATCAGACCAGTATTTGATCAAATTATGTTGCATTGCAACAACTATACCAACAAATCCACCTACACCAACACCCAGGCATACCGCATACCCACAAATATGATGCATAAACATTTCAGCAGAGGAAAAAATCAACAATCATTATTGTCATGCACTACCCATGATTTGTTATCAATGTCTATAGGACAATCAATAATACCATCACGGTATCCCCACCAAGTAAACAGTGTATGTCATTATCACATGCGGATTTCAGTAGAGAAGCAAATAGCAAGGGAAAAAAATAGGACATATCATTAAGGACAAATATAGGACTCAGAAAGAGTAATGTGAAAGGTTTTAGTCAAGAAGGGAATCTATTTAAATGACCCCACCAAGTTCTAACACATGCATTGCAGTTTGAATAAATTAAGACCTTCAAAATTTTCAACTTTTTAGCTTATAAGATGGTCTATTATCTATTTTGCACAAGTGGCAATGTCTTTCTGGCTAAAGCCTGTAACATAATTACAAGGTAGAAAGAGGAACATGGGAAGCCCTTCTGGGTTCCAAACAAACCAACCATGTTTAAGATTCCTGTGTTATTTAGACAGACTTTTATAATGTGCGTGTGCATATATAAACATAAGGTTCGAGAGAAACAGTTGAGTACAAAGAGAAAAGTGAAGCATATTCAAGGATAAAAGGATAGACTAACTTTTATAATGTGTGTGCACATATATATAACATAAGCTTCAAGAGAAACCGTTGAGTACAAAAGGCACATATTCAAGGCCAAAAGGACAAATCTTAGGCATTCTAAATTCTAATTATTTTTAGGGGGAAAAACCGTCAAAGATTGGCGGAAAAGAATGTTATAAGCAAGAAAAACTTCAGCTTTTCTCTTCTGTATTCAGTTAGATATGTGAAAATAATCTGCAAATCATTCAACAGTTCAGAATTTCAAAAACCAAAATATTAATATGAAAAAACAAGCATAAGTTTTAATAGTTCCAAAATATAAGAGTTACTTATGATCCAGACAAACTAATAAGTTGGAATTAGATAGCTGTTGGATGGACAAATAGACAGATGACATAGTTGGGCAGGCAAGTAGCCCAACACTTAATATTTAGCTTTGAACTTAAGAGCTAATGTAACTTTTTTTCATACAACTTCTCTTCTTACCCTTTTTCCAATAAGCATATACCTGAAAGTGTCTTAGAAGCTTCTCCTGCTACTACTACTAAAAGTGCACAAAGCTCCTTCACATCCTCTGGTTGCACAATGTCTGCTAGCAGAGACCTTCAACATGACCAACAGTAGTTAATTATTGTAAACAAAAGCAGAAAGAAAGCTTCAATAAATTGGTAAAAGGTCATGACAAGAAAAAAGCCTACCTGTATGCAGATTTTGAAGAGCCCAATGTTGCAGGGTTAACAACACGAGGAACAGGGACAGAAGACAGGGGAGAAGATGTGGAAGCCTTTAGATGATTTCCCTGATAAACAAAAGCAAGCATTATGCTTAATCAATGTGGTCATAAGTTCTTAACATGGAAACCAAGGCCCAAGGGCAAACCAAGAGGTGGTTGTGTAGAATAATAAACCAAAAAAACTGACATACTAGCAACTGAGAAAAATAAAATGCAAAGAATCTGTATTATTTTGATAACCAATGCCAACGCAAATAGAAGTCCAAGTCTTCCAATTCACAGCTAGTTTTCAGATGGTTGCAATGCAAATAATACAGAAAAATAAAATGCAAAAAATCTGTTTAAGTACCTGAGGGAATTGTGCAAGCCTGTGAACAGATAGGTCCTTGGCTGTGTTGCAGAATAAAAGTTCTGGATTTTTTCTCTTCTTGGACGTTGGAGGTGATCCATAACCAGAAGATCCTATAGCACCAGTAATGGCAGCATTGGCTGCCTGCTGGATGTAGGCCATAGCATTTCCATGATCTCCATGAAACAGAGCCCGTCTCTCTTCACTGCCTTCAAAGTTTTTGCAATCCAAACATTTACAATTTTCAGAGCAGAGAATGTTGGCCTGAAAGCACTCACAATACTTCTTAAGGCATCCAGATTTCTTGCAATGGCATCCTTTGTTGTGCTTTCCCACCATTGGAACCTCCCCTGTATCCTCCTAGATTTATTTCAGTAAAATTGCATGTCAACAAACATATATAAGAAGGGTAAATCTATAATGCCAGAAAGGTATGATACTGGAAGGGCTTTGACCAATCAAAACCCCTTGTGAATTTTGATGAACACCAACTGATTGGTTACCACTTTTATGATTCTGTTTGACTGGTTATAAATTTTTTAAATATCATGCCTTTCTGGTATTCACCGGACAAGAAAAAGAAACATCATCTCACAACAGACATAAAAACCCCAATACCCAGCAATACACCACAACCATACAAATTACACTGTAACAAAAGCCCAGCATGTATTTTCAAACAAAATCATGTTAGCTCCATTGAATGTAATCATGTATGACTTTTCAAAACAAACATCTGTTCTTTTTAGCAGAGATAACAAGGTGTTATACTAATTGATTGATAAAAAGAGTTATAGCCGCAATTACAAAAGCAAATGGGCCCAAACAAAATCAGGGCACAGAGTTGTTGCTATACAAAAAGGATCTGTAAATGCCTGTTTTTTGCCAAGATATCTGCAACAGAATTAAACTCTCTCGGTATCCAATTGAAGGAAGTGCAGGAGTTAGACAGGTCCTTTGCTTCTGCAAGATAATGCTCCAATCTCTACAGACCTATAGCAGCCTCGCTAAGCCAGTTTGTGGTACTAACTGAATCACAACAACGAGCAATCAAGTGAATCCGTGCTGCTAAGCTATTCTCAGCCCTGAGAGGGCTTCCAAGATCTCAGCCAAACAAAGCTTGGCTGAGATCTGACTGGAGTTGAACCATAAGAGAAAAATAGATCAGTGTTTTCAACCCGCTGTTGACCCAGACAGTCAAATTTTCACCCAGTCATGATTCTGGGTCCAGTTTTCCTAAAACCCATTGGACCTGGATGGTTCAACCATTGACCCATTCAACCCAGCCACCAGGTCACAAGTTACACATTGTTTGTGCAACAAACTTCCAGAGGCCATAAATTTAAACTTGGTTGTCCAATTGGGGTAATCTTTATGTCGATTTTGGGCAACTTTTCGAGATTTATGCATTCCAAGAGGCCGATGGCACCTTGCTCTGCTATTTTTGCCCAATTTTTAGCATTTTATAAATAAAATATAAATTTAAACATAAATAACACACACACACACACACATATATATACATATATTACATAGAATATAATTATACATTATCTTATTCACATAATACATGTTTAAACACACATATACGGTTCAGGTAAGAAATCCCTAGCAGACCCATTAATTGAACTAATGAAGTTATCTGCAGTCTGATATGCTAGAAATAAGAAACTGCTAGTGACTTAAGTTCAAGATATATTAGGGATTGATTAGGTTTGACCAGAGTGTTTCAACCAAGAGTCTGCTGGGAGTTTTTCTATGGAACACCACCCAACATCACAAGGATCATATCAAGCATATAGTATTGACCAAGGTAAAACCCCTTCATGGAGGGTGGGAAATGAAGTTGCATATAATGCATGAGATAAAAGGAAGCAAAAATACTTCTAGTAGCATGCATGTGAATGCTAAAAACAATGAGATACGAAACTCAAAAAGAATATTCAGTCGCCATATCCCAAGAAACAGGCTCACAATACCTAGTCACAAATTTCCAACAATCAAAAACCAATTGACATAATGCAGAATTTTGTTACAAGACCCCATTTCAGTAATAATAGCAATAGGCATTAATCCTGGAATTATATCTTGACACTTTAGCTGGCAGAAGCAAACAGGTAATATTCTACTTCATCATTGAGCAGAAACCAGTATCGGATATAATATTGAAGGTTGCTAGAGAAATCAAGCAACTAAACCATAAATGGGGTCTTGTAACTAAACCATGGAAGACGTATTCACTAGTTTGAATTTTTTTCATTTACTCTGACCATGAAAGAAGTTAAAATGTAACCAAGTAGTCAATAAATAAATTGACTTTAAAGCTCAAGAGAGTCAAGCTACATACCCTATTATCTCTAGTTCCATGTGGACTGCTAGCAATCTTTGGTCGGAATGCATTTGGATTTCGCTCTAAAGTAACTTCAACAGCCTCCTGTCTAGCAGCCTCATTCTCAACATTATTATAACAATTTGCACAATTGCACCCATCACAGTAAATTCCAGAAGCAAAGCACTCACAGTACCTGGTCACATATTGCCATTTTTAACTTCATATCAATAACATAAATTAGCAAAGCAGTGTGCTTCATAATGTTCAGATCAACTCAACATTGCAAGTAAATGAACATGATTAGGAAAATAAGGACCTTTAATCCAATAAAATAATGTAGTATAATTCATTGTTAGGAACATCACATAATAGATACTCCCATAAAATTTTGTAGAATGCTTACTGTTTAGCGTGTTTCTTCTACTAAAACCTATAGTTGTTTTGGGTTATATATGTAATTATGTATTCGTATATGTACATACATACATACATACAAGTACTTATATTGACATACTGACAAAGTATTTTACAGTTCTGAAAACCTATTAAGAATGGCTATAGGGATCCTATATTCTAAAAAGTGTCTAGATTTTACATAATAATGCAGGCCCACTTATCAATGCAGCCAACTTGACCATTGATAAGTAGCTTTATTCCTTCAATGGAGGCTCAAGAGTTGGGAATTACACTGTCCACCACAGAAATAAGTGGAACTTCTTGTTACTCTAGCCATCCAACATAAAGAAAAAGGTAAAGAATATGCACCCCTAAAAGACCCAACATGGCTATAGGGGTTCCAAGTTCTAAAAAGCATCCAGAATTCACATAATGATAGGCCCACTTATCACTGCAGCAAACTTAGCAGTTGATAAGCAGTCATTCCTTGCATAATAACTCCAGAATTCTGAATTTCATCATCCATCACAAAGAGAAACATAACCTATTTCTCCATTGCAAAAGAAAGGTAAAGCAGAAAAGCAATCTGGAAGTTCATAACTAACAGAAAATATATACAATAGTTGTTTTTTGAGGCCAATTGTTGAGGTATTATAAATTATGTACAATTACAGAATCAATTCCAGATTTGGAAATACATCTTTCCTCTACCCTGCTAAGAATGCATGCAAAGAGGTGTTATACTTACAACTTCAAACAACGTGAGTGTTTGCAATTGCATTGCTTTTGTTTCTTTGGAGTGCCATCTTTTACTTCAAAGCCAGGCCTCAGGCGCGACCTTGGGGATTCTGGCTTTCTAAAGAAAATGCATAAGAGTGTCAGAGTTAGAGACCAAATGAAATATTTAAAATAGATAATTGTAAGCTTGTCCAGGGATTCCTACTTAATATACCAAGCAGTGTTACATGGACACAACAGACACAAGAATCATAAGCCAATACATGGCTAAGGATCTGACTCAGAAAGACAAAAAAAAACAATAACTTGCTGGTACATTTATAGAGAAATATAAACAATTCAAATAGCCCTTATTTTTTCTTAGTTCTAAAATTGTATACCTAAAAAAGTTCCAAAGGTAATAACTTTGTATAGAAAAAGTGGCACTCTGCTCACATTAGCTATTCATTTATGTTAAATAAGCAAGGAGAGAAAGGAAAATGCACATAGAAATATCCCTCAAGAATCCATGGAATGTAAAATCCAAAATGTCTGACATGAACAAATCATCCATTAAAGAGAGTCCATGCAATACAGCACTAATATCAAGTATTAAAAAAAAAAAAAAAAAAGTGCTATATGCTTAACCCTAAATATTTCTACAAGCAAGCAGGCAGACTATGAGCCTTTCCAAGAACTGAAGTTTCAAAGAGTTAATAGTATATTAAAATAGAACCAAGAAAAGATCAAAACAGCACCAAGCATCTATTTAAATTTCAAATTTAAGATATCCACAATATGTAACTATGTTAATTAGAGAAAGATGTATGTAGGTACTGTATGTCTTCTTTTGTTTCTCAATAGATGTTGACATTCATAGGAATTTCTGTGGGAAGAGAGATGGTTCTGGGTAGTTTCCCTTTTTCCTAGATTTTAACTGCCTAATGAAAAAGGTAGAGCTAACCCAATTGATTAGCAGTTTGTCTTTTTCTCTTAATCACTTTTACAGCACTTCCATGAAACCAAGTTTTAATTGTACCAAGAGCAGCTAAAGAAATTTTTAGGCAAAAATAGGATCTATATATGTTAGATGCCCAAGCCCATGAAAAGTAGGAAGAGCCCTTCACTTATAAACATATGTATGTATCTTATACTCACATATGCTAGACAAGCAACCCTAAGAAAGTTGAAAAATCCCACTGCTTATACAAAGAAATGTATATATAATTATGTGACATACATCTTGTCCTTGTATCTGAATATATTTCTATAGTCCAACTGTTTATCAATTGACTGACTTGTGCATCTTAACTTTCACGTTCTTAACTTAAATATTGGTGTGATGGACCCTTTCTCATACTACACAAGATTGATTGACATAACAGGTGAAGACCTTAACTCATGATCTGAATCATAAATCCCAAGTGTTTCTATTTGAATCTTATGTTTGAATCCTTTTCTAGAAAAACTTGCAGTTTTTGTTTGAATCCTATGATTTGATTCACAAATCTTACAAAGTATGTGGATTATTTGACTTTCAAGTCAAAATTGATTATATCATCTTAGGTTTCTATTGTATAAAAGGTAAATAATATTGTTTTTAGGTACATATATGGTATATACGAATTAGAAATAGGGTAGAATCGTTTTCCTATATATATTTAGCATTTTAGAATATCTAATTTTAATTTTAAAAAATTTGTAAAAATAGAAAAAAAATTACGATTACGCTATTCAGAATATTGGACCATAACTCTTGAAGAGAACCTGGCCTCTCTTGAAGAAGCCCTTGTAGCTTTCTTCTAATAGGTACAATGTCCATGTTATGATGAATAGAAAACTGAAGGATCTCTTAGCTTCAAAGTTCAAGATATGAAGAATAGAAAACTCCAATAGGTACAATGTCCATGTTAGATATTTCAATTTTTGGTGTACCATGTTGAAACCTTATCTAAGTGGTAACCATCTCATGTATTTATAACATTGCCCTCTAAAGCTAAAACAAAGCTCATCTTAATTGGCTTCTGTCACAAGTTCAATCATTTTAGACTGAACTCTTATCCTTAAGAAATTCCAAGATATGAGGATTGATCTTGATAAAGAATAGATTGTGAATATCTAAAATATGTGCTTATAGTATCTTCTTGAGAAGAACTCTTTGTTGATGCCTCAATACTCTTGTAAATCTTCATTTTGATATATGAACGGAAAATTTCTGGTCTCAAATCCAAATCCACTTAATGTAAAACATGGCAACATTTCTTCTTTCTACCACCTCAATGTTATAGCTTAGAAAAGCTGCTATGTAATTGCAGACTTGCAATCCACAAGAGAGGTACAAGGATTGAAAATCCAAATCCAGTTAATGCCAAAAAGAATAATAGTTATTCTTTCTAGCACAGCATCACCTCCAAACTATAAGAGCTGCCAGGAAATTAGAGACCACAAGTGAAGTCTCAATGATGAATTCCCTCATGGGCTGTGTATCCCAGTTGTAGGCATAATTTATTTATGATCACCTATTCATCCAGTACGACCTCCAAATTAGAAGAGTTTCCAAGCACTTAGAGTCCACAAGGGAAGTCTCAAGGGGTCTCAAGGGTGAATTCCATCAAGAGCCGTGTATCCCAATTGTTGGCATGTATTATTTACGATCGCCTATTCATACCACAGTAGGCCTTCTCAGTTTGTGGGTTTAAAGGTTTGTTGACATTCCAAATGGGGCCCATCAGAGAAAAAAATACCTAAATATCTTTGCTAATTATGCATGCCATGTCTTCCAGGAATTTCTTTGTAGGAAACATCATACACCGCAAAGCAATGAAATGGGAAAAAGAAAATATTCAAAGAACCAAATAACCAGTAGATCAGTGTTATTAAAGTGTTGACTAGTAATCATCAACAAACTAACCAGTTGAGGGCCATAATAGTTGCATGACTAACTAGTTGATTGATATTTATGATGCAGTCACCAAGGATAATCAAGCATATAGTGGTCAACTAGTAACCTAGTTGACCACAGTTATTTAAAAGCTTTACTTGTTTGTGTTTATCCCTACTTATTCAAAATAGTATACTATATGCTTTTATTTTGTTATATGCATTTTGTTGCTTTAATTATTTTTTATGGTATGTGGTTGGCTAATGGTATATAAAGTAGAAACAAGGCATAAGATAAAAGAAGAAAGTGGAGGAGTTCTTTTATGTTCTCTTCCGATTAATGGCAGTATGCTGCTATGGAGTTGCCACAAACAAGGGGCACATCAAACAAGCAAGGTTGCATTCCTTTTTTATGTCTGCAAAATAGACTATAAACTAAATGTTCTATAATAGTAACTTATTTATGAGGTTGCATCAAAACCTTAAATTTGGAGCATATCTTTTTAGTCAACAAATAAGCACCTAGTCTTTGACCAGTCATTGCATTGATTAGAGAGGCCAAAACAACCAGTAATCACCTCACCGCATTGATAACACTCCACTTATCTTCTAAACTTGACTAGTAGGATCTCTATTTTAAGAAGAAAGAAGTAAATGGTTAATGCAGTATACAACCCAAAATTAAGTAGTAGGTACTCTAGGTTTGGGAACAAAAAACAAAAAAGACAAAATAGTTAATATTTACATTTAAATATTAGTAAAGAAAATCATGCAAGATATATGTAAATCATAATTCAATAAGTGACCTAGAAGAATAATAATTTACCAATCTAAACTGTAAGGTACCACTTAAATAGCATAGTGAAAAACTCATATCATGAAAAACTGTAATCATTTTGTATATTCTAAGTTCGAATTACATTATTTCCTATAAAATTCAGAAAGAAACAAAATGTGAGTTCAAAAGATAATTTGTCTATCAACGATCAAAAACCAGGTTCTAAACAAAATCATGGAACGTATGTAGAACAGACTAACGCATTGCACTGTTTCTTCATCACTGGATAATTTGATGTTTGGTGCATTTCCTAATCCATCTGATAGTAGCTTTGTGTTGTAACAAGATGTGCCGACTATAGTCCGGTAATTAAAAAAACTGAGAGAGAGAGAGAGAGAGAGAGAGAGAGGGAGAGTGAGAGAGTTCGAAGATCCCTTCATCAAAAATTTAGAAAAGTAAAGAAAGGACGAGAAAAATAGCTCTGCAGTAACTCCAAATAAAATAGTGTAACTGTAAAGATAAAAAGAATCAAAAGAAAAACAACAATAGCAAAAGCAGTAGAAATACAGATTAACAAAAATGCTGGTTAAATTGCCCTCCAAATTGAAACTTTTACAAGTTTAAACTTCAAAAAAAAACAATTAAACAAGATAGCAACTTCCCGCAGAAAAATTACAATAAAAAATGCATAAAACTTACACCACGGGCAACGAAGGACGAGGATGCGGAGGTTGAGGCTGCGGCGGCGGCAGTGAGTGTTGCTGTGGCTGCTGCTGTGTTTTCGGTTGCGACTGCGGCTGTGGCTGTTGATGTATATGTGGTTGTGGTTGTGGATGTGGATGTAACTGTAATTGTGGCTGTGGCTGCGGCTGTGAATGCTCCGGCAAGACGACAGCCGTCGATGCACTGCAGAAAGCCGTGAAATCCAGCTGCCTCGCGAGCTTTTTCGGCGGGAAATCCGAGGTCGCCGTAGTCGTTCCCGTTGTTGTAACCGACTGGAGCTTTTTCGGCGGGAAATCCCCGCTATTACCTTGCTCCATCGTCTTTAAATTTGAAAAACAGATAGAGATTGAAAATAACACAAAGACGAATTCAATCAAAGAATTTTTCTTCAACCACCAAATAACCCCTCAAAGATCATCTCAAATTAGAGAACTTTCGGATCGGGCAACCTGTGAAAGATCGCCGGGAAATAGATTAAAAAGGGGAAACAGTGCCGTTACGCAGCTACAGATTAAGCCCTGGTATCGGGCGAGGCAAATGCCGACCGGAAATTGCCGCAGAGTAACTAAAATCCAGCCGAGTCGATCCGTACGGGATGAGACAAAAAGCAAGGAGACGCAGAAGAGATAAGATTTTTGCTGAGAAAATATGTTTGAGAGAATAAAATTGAGAGAGAAGACAGAAGAGAAGGGGAAGAAGGGAGGAGCTAATAGCCTTCTTCTCCTCCCTCTCGAGCTTTTGAAATTTCAATTTGTAAATATTGGACGGTGATATGAGGATTGTGGCCCCATCTGACGGTATGTGCTAGAGGGGTTGATCTGACGGCCAAAATTCATAGGGGAATGGATGCTGGGTTGGTAGACGTTGGATCAAGGAAGATATGAATTTTCAAGGAAAGTGGAGCGAGTGGAAAAAGTGCAGATGGAATTTCTACGTCTTTTATGATTCTGATTTTTATCACAGAAAAACAAAAAAAGATAAAATTAAAATTGGCGCTAAAAAAAATGCCACTTTTGGAGGCGATTGCACTTGGATTGGTGGTGAGGCCTATTGAGTGTAGACACGTGGCGTAGATTGTGAAATTGACACGTGGGAGCTAGTGGATGAAAAGATCTGAATCCCAATTCGAAAGTAGGTTATCATGACTCTGTAATCTACTAAAAGACAAATTGTCGATGAACCAAAGTAGCGTTCCAGGCCGGCTGCTCACGGTTCATGGTCATGGATGCTTTAAATTACAAAAGGTCAGAATTAACCACGCTATAAAGCTATTAAAGCGGGCAAATGAGGTAATATCACAACGAGCCCGACCGGATCTCCTCACAAGTCTCAACAAAACTCGTGTAAATACCATCGCGAGAGCACAGTATCCATCCTCATATTGGGAATATCTCCCATAATTGCATGGTTCCGAATCTGTGACTCAATGCCGTGTATGTATTTGTACAATTGTTTGCTTTTAGGAAATCCAGTTTCTTTATAACATAAAAAGGGAAAATTGCTGAAACCTCTTTTGAAGCTCTTAATCATTGCTAAAATCTCCCCTGATGGCTAATTGCAGTCACCTCTCTTCTGGTGCATTTGCTATTGAAAAAAATGTCCAGTGCATTTGCTATTGAAAAAAATAATAATAATATAAACTTTATGAACAATAAAAAGATAGAGAATTTAAAATTGCATCTTTACATTTGAACTTTTGATTCGAAAGGAAATTTTGAAAAATAAATCAATTTCAGAAAAGAGATTAGAAGGGCTTGGACTAGTCATTCATATGAAGGGGGCGTTATTTATTTGGATTTTGAGATGGGGAAAGTTAGTGAATGGGATTTTAGTTCCATTGACCAAGAATACCATGTTCATTTTTTCAAATTAATGTAGGGACCAAGGAAAGTTTATTTTCCTAGATACCCATCTCCTAAGTGGGTAAATAACTTTCCCACCTATGAGTAAAGTTGCTAACACTTGAATGGGACAAAAATATCACTTTTAATAATAGATTTTTATGACTAATATGGTCATTATCTTATTTACTTGAGAAACAAAAAAAACATGGGTAAATGCACCTATCCGGTTAAGTGTTTCCTAGGAAAAACTTACCTGAGTAATTGCATTTACCCGGATAAATAACTTACCGAAAAACAAACGGGGACGAAGAGAAATTTTGGAAAAATAAAATTTTGTCAAAAATAACTACACGAGTATTTTAAACATTTTCATGCCTTTTTTAGAAGATTCTAACAATGAACTCTGCTTGCAACCATGTTAGAAAGTTCAAGAGAGGTGGTTATGATTACCAAACTTCAATGATGATTTCAGCAACAATCAAAAACTTCAGGGGAGATAAAGAAAAGAGACTACTCCGGATAATTTGTCTAGAAAACCAATCATCATGTTCTAGATGCAAGAAACACAGTTGAAATAGGAAACAATTCCGGAATACAGGTCCTCAACTACCATGGTTGAATCAATGTGCCTTGCCTCCACACAAAAGCCCTCCCAAATGGGCTCATAATAGAGTTAAAATCAGCCCCCCACAAGGAGGCGCCCCACAATGTCCCACAGCACATTTCAGCCATGTATAACTGTTCTCAATTCATGGCTAGGATGTGCTATGGAACGTTTGTGGGGTGCCTCCTAGTGGGGGACTGATGTGAACTCATAATCAATCAGGAGAATAAACCAATATACGGCACACTAGCATGTCAATGTGTTCCTCGTGATTGGCTATGTAGAAAGTGACACACAGCTGCGTGAGCAACATATTTGCTGCCATTTGAGAGGGCCTAACCTGACCCAAATCCGGATTTTGCACAGGATATGCCTACAATTTTAGGTTGCGGGCTGAGCTTGAGCCAAAAATCTCGAGCATGACTTAAACTTGGGCCGAGGCTTCAGGTAGCCCAACTCGACCAAAGCCAATATGAATAAAAATATATATTCATGAATCATATTTATATAAAAATATTTTTTTCTAATTATATTTATGTAAATATAAAATATCTATGAAACATGTATATGTACATTTGTAAATGAAAGTTACATGTATTTTAAATATACAAAATGTATTTATAAATTCTTTCAAATTCAACCAACCCACCCAACCCGATCAAACCTAAGTTGGGCCTAGCATCGGGTTAAACCAAACCTAAACCTGAGGTTTGCATATTTAGGATTGGCCCTAGGTTGATCTTCAAGGCTTCAACCCACCCCAATCCGCCTAATTAAGTTGCACCCCTATGAATGAGACAGGATTTCTGGAAGCAAAGAATCATGAAAATACCTAGACAACACAGCATTCAGACACACATGAAAAATATATATCCCAATGTGTAAAAATATGGATAAGTTGTTCACATTTGAACATGAAAGTACAGGAAATTGGTTGAAGGCGGAAATGAGATTGATGTAACCGTTTATGATCACATATCATTTATTTTGGCTAAGTACCTCGTCATCCCGTCTGCTCCCAAGTGGTCAATGACTTAGAGGCCGAAGTGAAGCTCCTGAGTGTAATGCAACTTGGCTGCTCCCTACAGGAGATGATTTGCTCATCTTTGTAGACAGCGGGAACTAGTTGCCTGCAAGAACTGAATCAGAGAACCCGATGGTGGCTTACCCGGCGGGGACACTCCGATGGCTAAGTCAACACTTAATAGAGAGTTTGAAGATGATATCAGAGAATTAGAAAGCTAGAGAACAAAGATTACACACCATTTCCCTATCCCTTCACCCCTGGGGGGTGAGGCCTTTATATACTAGAGTCCTCGTAGGTTTGGTGGAGCAGTTTCTAGATTCCCGTTGTGATGGGACTTGTTTTCGTGTTAGGTGGGGATAAAGCCACCAACCAATAAGGTTGCCCATTTCCGACTAAATCGGGGAGTGGATGAGCTAATATAGTCGTTACAAGTCATAATCTCGTAAAATGCGGGGTACGGTGGTGAGCCCCTCGGGGTTGTCATGCGGTGGTCAAGCTGCCTGTGAGGGGTCGAGCTATCTATAAGGTGCTAGGCTGCGTGATGGCGAGCTGCCTGTGAAGTGCCAAGCTATCTGTAAGGTGCCAGGCTACATGATGGCGAGCTGCCTGTGAAGTGTCGAACTGTCTGTAAGGTGCTAGGTTGCATGATGGCGAGTTGCCTAGTGGCAAGCTACCTGTGAAGTGCCGGGCTGACCAGGTGCCAAGCTGCATGTGAGGTGGTGAATTGTCTAAATTTCCAGGCTACATGATGGCGAGCTGCCTGTAAGTGGCGAGCTACCTGTGGCGAACTGCTTGTAAGTGGAAAACCGCCTATGACGAACTGTCTATTTGTCACGAGGCTGCACCTACTTGTCATGAGGTATCAGGTGTCACAATGTCATTGAAGGGCCAAATCCGCCCTCATCAATAACCACTCCTCGTTCATTTCAAAATATTGACAATCACTTGTTCTTATAATTTGCTCTAAATTACTACTTAATGCCTAAGTTCGCAGTTGACTAAACTAAATGGAATTAGGAATGGATTAAACTGGCTCTGTTGAGGTTTGGAAGTATATGTTATTACACCATGAATTTATATACAAATATGAGGGATATTTCAAATTTGCATGTGAACGTTGTGTTTTCATGGTGTTTGCACGATTTTCGCTTTCATGAGATAGACCACAATTTTTATTGGTGGTGACTATACAATGATTCCCCTTTTTTTTATTTTGGTATATAAGGTTGATATTACATTGTATTCGGATAAGTTTAAAGAATTATCATTTTAAAGGAATTTGTGCTTTAGGATTTAAAAGTGTTTTGCCTTTATATAAATGTTTTTGAAAACCGATTATTACTCATGCTCAAAACCCGTTTAGGTTCAATTTGTTTTCTATGGCTCAAAGCTGAAAATCAAGAGCTTACCCAAATGGAGTCTTAATTATCAGGGTCATAAAAAACAAATTGAGTTATAAAAGGGATATTTTCTCAAACCTCTAGAATTTCCTATCTATGTCTAAAACCCCTTGTGCCATAGAAGTGCAAAACAAAGAATGAATTTATCATGTAAAAGGATTTACACATGAGATATGAAAAGTATAAAACAAAAGGTGCAGTCAGAATCATAATTAAAATTCATCAGAATCAGAATTGGAATGGTCTATTCCCATAGTCTCTTTGATTTAGTCAGAATTGGAATTGGAAACGACTAGAATGGGACTTCATTCTCAAGGGAGGGGGAATGAATGGTCATTCCCTCGAATGGGATAGTACCATTCCACCAAGAATGGGGACATGATTCTTATTCCACCCAACCAAACAGTTGGAATCGAAATGGCCCATTCCAATTCTGATTCCAAACCCCTATTCCCGTGAACCAAACAGGGTCAAAAGATATATCATATGGGCATTTTTGGCATGTAAAAAATAAAAATATGAGAATTACAAAACAAAGAATGGGCAATTAGTAATTATATTTGTACCATTTATTACTTAACAGACTACCTCACACACAAGCTTTGTATGGTGGAGGTTTAAGCATTTTTTGTCTAGGCATTGTAGTAGTATTATTATTATTTTTATTTGTGGTGGGGGAGGGGAAGATCAAGTTGTTTCATTAAGAGGAAAGTCACTTAAGGTTAATAAATTTGTATTCACTTTTTCTTTTTTTAATTATACTAAAATTTTATTTTTTTAATAGAAATTTTAAGTTCATTAGTAAAAAATAATTATAAAATTAGTAATCATAAGATAAATTTGTATTAGTTTTATATTAATTTTAAATAGATATTAGTTTTTATTAATCCATTTTCTTTTTATTATATTAATAAAAAAATTTGTTATCAATATTAAAAATTAATAATTATTTTTATCTTGTTTAAGTAATTTAATAAATTATTTTTTTATTATTTCAAATGGAGTATAAATGGATTATAATTTTTATGATGTTTTATTCAATATTTTCAAATCGTCATTGACTCAGACAATTAAACCATTCAAACCATCACTTGGCCCTATTTCTAATTATAGGTTTCCTAAAACCTACTATTTAGTCTATTTTGTAAAAAATCGTTGATTTCATCAAAACTCGTTCAACTGCCATTAACCCTTTTTGATATAGTCATTGGGTCATGGAATACAATATGCAATGTATTTAAAACTTTTAAAGGACTTAACTTTATGCTTAGTTGTCTGATTGAGGTAATCATTTTTTGGGATAACTTTCATGATCTTTGTGAGCCTACTATTCAAAAAATAAATCATTTCGTGAATTGTTGATCTATGACCTAGAGGCAAAAACTAATCAGTCTCCAAGTTGACTTTTAAAACACTAGCTTTATTTGTTGTGTGCATTAAATAATATTTGTTCTAGAATATAAATTATATAATTAATTATTTTTAAATTGAAGTAAATTATCTAATAATATATAATTGAATATCCCCATTTCAATATAGTTGTTTTATTGATAATTATAATTTAATATAAATATATGGGCAAATTTCTTAAACTACCCTTATGGTTTAACTAATTGACTAATTCTAACCTTACTGTTTACATATTGTTTTAAAGTGCCCTTAAGTTTTTTGACAATTGTCTAAAACTTCCATTGCCATTAACTTTACGTCACACTCCGTCATATATGGCATCACGTGATTGACACTTTTTCCAAAAATTCAAAAAAAAAAACAAAAAACAAAAAAAACTTCTACCCCCATTTGGATGATTGTCAATTAGACTCCCCTTCCTACGGTTCGTCCAAAAACATATCCTCTCGAATTAGGGAAGGGGGGTTTTGGTTCTGTTTACAAAGGCACATTGCCAAACGCAATAGACATCGTGCCAGCAATGACCCCTGCAACCAAAACCACCTACACTTACAAATAACCATCATAATAATGACCAATAACCCAATAGGAGGTTTTGGTTCTATTTACAAAAAGTACATTGCCCAACTCAAGAAAATTATTAGTTCCAAAAAGCAAGAGTAACAATTCCGAGCAGAAGTGAGTACCATTGGCGTAATTCAGCATATCGTAAGGGTCCGACCATTGTAAAAACCATTGTTGTCACGATGTCGGTCATCCTTGCATCTAGCATTACCAGCCACCTTAAGATCCAGAAGAGGGAAATAAAATGGCGTAATTCAGTGTATCGTAATTCTGGGTTGTTTCTTTTTTCTTTTTTAATTTTTTTGGAAGGGGTGGGGTGGTTGGGAGAAGCTCCTCTCCTTGAAAAAATAGAGTCGTCGCTACTCATTTGTCATTAATGGTGGCCCTCTGATTTTATGTTTGTTCTATGCTAAACCTGGGATTCCATAATAGAAGCAGAGGAAGAAGAAAACCCCAAATCTAGTGGAGAAGTAGATTGAAAGAGGAATGTAGTTCTTAAAAATTTTCATTAATTGGATTTTATTTGAAATTTTGATGAATAGGAAGGATAAATTTGACATAACGTATATAAAATTGTAATCAAATTGAAATGGATATAAGTTATAAATATAGATAAAGCTAATGAATTTATTCAATTTAATGGAGTAATGAAGAGGAAAGAGAATTAATGGAAGGAGTTATACAAGGAGAGAGTTAATGGCACAATTAACAAGAAGAGATAATTAAAAGAGCTTATGAGAAAGAGGAGGGGGAGCTAATGATAGGAGACAAAAGTATTAAATGTTATTAGCCACTTGATTTATTTAGTTCAATTTTAAAATGAAAAAAAAAAACAAAAAAGAGATAAATGATTCTCAAAAATAACCAGAAAACAGAAAAGTACCAACTTAATACATTACATTTTAGGGGTGATCTTTTTTTTTTTTTTTTGATTTGGAGAGGGGGGAAAGTTGGTCAATGGGATTTTGGTTTCCATTGACCAATAATCCCATGTTCTTTTTTCAACCTTGTGTGGGGATCAGGGAAAGTTTATTTTCGTATGTATCACTTGCCCAGGAAAGCGATACTCATCCCATCTCCTAGGTGGATAAATAACTTTCCCACATAAGGGAAAGTTGTCAATATTTGAATGGGACAAAAATGCCCCTTTTAATAATGGGTTTTTATGGCTTAAATAGTCATTACCTTATTTAATTGAAAAATAAAAGATCATGGGTAAATGTACTTATTTGGATAAATATTTCTCAGGAAAAATAAAAGAATATGAATAAATACATTTAATTGGATAAATAATTTACCAAAAAGCAAACGGGGCCTTAATGTATAAATATAGATGGCTCTTACCAAACATAACTTTCAACCATTGGTGATAATATCCTTAGATAATGCTTTTTAAAGCAAGGGAACACCGCTATGCCAAACCATACCTTGTATTGAAAACCTGTATTTTGGGGTTCTTTGAAAGGATGTCAATGACCCGAATCCTAATTTTTTTATTCAACAATGGCCTTGAACCTTGCGACCTTTAAAATTGTTTGATTAAAATCTATTGTTTAGCGGTGAACCAACAGTCTAAAATCTACAAGTAACTAGGATGGTAGATCCCACTATTTCCACCTCATCCTTCATCAGCTAGTCAAACCGGTGATCTGGCCACAATCTCGGTTTGGGTCAACTCTAACCCCAACTATTTATGAAAAACAATCAATTGGATCAATGTTACCCATCTGATATTTATCAAAAATTATTAATTGGATCAATGACTGGATCCTGATTATTCAACTTTTACCTATCTCACCCATTGAGTGGCTTGGTTAAATGCATATATGCACTCTGGTGATCAGTTTCGTGGGCGTTTAGTAAGAGTGCATTTATCATTCATGTACCGAAAATGAGGGCTTTGACAAATTTTAAGGCATATTTGCATTTAAAATGAGAGCAAAGTCATCCAAAAAAATGTAGTACATGACTTTCAACCAGCTGTTGATTTTTTCACTGGGGCATGTCCTTTCCTTGGAAAGCCTGGGATTTGATTGAGCAAATTAGATTTATCTCTCTCGGGTTTGCTTCCATATCTTTTGTTCATATTTAAAGGGAGGGTAATAGGGTTGTTGATTTCCTATTGAAAATTTTTGATATTGTATATGAGGCTGAATTGCCTCCTAGTTCTTCCCGGCTGAGCTCTCCCGGATTGTTTGGGAGGACGCTCAAGGCCACCAGGTTGCTCGTGTGTAAATTCCAATCTAAAATGTATTTGCACTCATTATAACTAAAAATTATTTTACAAAAAAAGATAATAGCAGATGAAGACAACTTTTTGCCCTGAATATCAATAAAAAATAATAATTTTATAAAATATCAAAAAAAGGGCATTCGAACTGCCTGTATTCATGGCAGCCTTTCAACGGGTAAACGGAAGGCCACGTTGGCTTCATTCCCTGCAAATCCAGCACCTAGGTTGTCTTCTCCAGATGCCAGCCCGCGTTGGCTTCATCGTTTTCCTCTTCTTCTGCCTGTATTCATGCTAGTCATGAGGGATACCGTCTCAAACATTGCCTATTCAGCCATGGCCGGGGTGGACAAGACCAAATAGCAGGTTTGTTTGTTCCTTTTTCTATCTACGTTGTCTAATCGATAGGAAAGCAAGATGATCGATACTGATGATAATCAGTAGCAGCTGGGTGATAGTAACAAAGGAGGCAATGGTAGAAACGCAAGCAACACCAGTCTGGCGTTTGGAGATGACAACAGAGGAGGTAGTGGTAGAAATGCAGGTCTGGCGTCTGGAGACGACGGCCTAGGTGTTGGGTTTGCAGGGAATGAAGCCAACACGGGCTATCGTTTACTTGTTGAAACTGCTGGCATGAATACAAGCAGAGGAAGAGGAGGACAATGAACACTGGGAATGCCCTTTTGTGATATTTATCTCCAAAAAGTTATCTTACTTTAGTTATTTTATAAAATTATTACTTTTTATTGACATCGAGGGCAAAAGGTTGCCCTTATCTGTTTTTATCAATACAAAACTTTAACGAACTTTGCACTTACATCTACCAGCATGTTTGTATTCGGCCCCGTTTGTTTTACCCAAGTAAATGTAGTTAATTACCTGGGTAAGTTTATCCGGGCAAGTGCATTTACCCATATTCTTTTATTTCTCATGTAAATAGGATAATGACCATTTTAGCCATAAAAATTATTATTAAAAAGGGTACTTTTGTCTTATTCAAGTATTGGCAACTTTTCCCCTAGGTGGGAAAGTTATTTATCCACCTAAGAACGGGTAAGTGATATCCAAAAAAATAAACATAAATCTAAAAAAAGAACATGGGATTCTTGGTCAATGAGAACCAAAATCTCATTGACCAACTTTCCCCCCTCTCAAAATAAAAAAAAAAAAGAATGCCCTCTTATAGCTACGTTATTGCATTTAATATTATCATGGCTATTTTACTATTTACAAGAATTTTGATTTCAAGAAATCCTACCATGGTCCACAATGGTGCTTTTGGTAGTTAAGAGCCTATTTGAGACAACTTAGGTGGAGCTTAGTAACGTGTTCATCTCGTGAATAGACAATTTCTGTCCACACCATGAGATAAATTTCTCGTTCGATTGGTCGTGGACAGAACCAATCCACACTATATCGTGAACCGTCCCCGTCCACAACCCAAAATCTAAGCCATACATATATCTCATGGATGTAGTTGGTTCACAGCATTTCCACACTATTTTAATACAATACATATTTTCTACATACTTTTCTTTCTTTTTAATTTTTACATTTTAAAATAATCATTTTTTTAATATTTTATCAATAAAATATTTTTTTTATTTTAGTTCTAGCACAAACCCAATGGTGCTCTTTCTCCATCCTTTTTTATTTATTTAAATATTAATTTTTAATATTTTACCAATAAAATAATACTTTTTAATATTTAACTTTTTTATTTTTTATTTATTTTACTATCATTTTTATTAAAATTAATATTTTTTTATTAATATTAATTTATTAATGTCTTTTTAATATATTTATCATATAAAATGTAAAAATTAAACATTTATGATCAATTGTATAGATCATTCATAAAACATATAAGAGATACATTGACTCAAAAAGTGTGGCATGAATTAACCCACACTACACCAACATAACGATGTTGTGAGCGTAAACTTGGTCTGTCCACAATTCAAAATAATTAAGAATTGTGATATGATGTAAATTGATCCCTTTCCACAAGGTTTAGTGTAAACCAATTCCCACCCACCAATTTCTCACACACTAAAATACACCCCCTTATGCTAGACAATAATTTTTTTTCTGAAAGTACCAACATAGTAGGATGGCTTTAAAGCAGCTGCTTTTGGCTTTACAAGATGACCTTGGTCTTTGGTGACCAATAAAAGAACCCAAGGCCCCAAGCAGCTATTCTCAAAGCCAAAAAGACCCAAAAAAAAATAAACGTGACTTCCCCATAAAGCTTTTTCTGGCAGGTTCTACAAAGCAGCTCGACGAAAGCGACCCACAAAAGCTTCAACACTCCCAAACCCAAACGTACAACCCGTGGCAGGTGCCGGTGCCACTAACAGACCTCCCCTTGTGAACCCAGGGTCGGAAAATAATTAGCGCCCCAATAGCTACATATACCTCTCAAGAACATTGGATCTACAATGCAAAATCAGATGTCTCCCACTTACAGCTAGAAGTTAAAAAAAGGCAATGTCGGTTTTTGATCGCTTTTAAATCCAACTACGAAGAGCAGAGGTATCTGAGATAAATGATATAAATTGGAAAAGAAAGAATGATTCCACCTATCATCAGATTCATCTAAATGTTCTTAACCGTCCGCCGAAGTCATCCATTTGATTGTTGCACCGAACTAATAAGCATCACCCATCCGTTCTCTCATCCCCCGTCGATCATCCCGCCCCCTGTCCATGTATCCATCCCGTCGATAATCCTTTGACGGCAGTGGCGGACTCCTCATTGGGGACCTGCTCCTCTCTCTCAAATCATGTACCCATCGCCCGCGATGTGGAGGTGGTGGAGGTGGGGGAGATAGTTGGCGTCGCTCAATTCTCTCGTCATACCTCCTCCTTTCTGGAATGAAGTCCCTTCCACGGTGACTATCGCCAATCCACTCAGGAGCTACTGGCCTATCAAACCGGTTTCTTTCCCGGTAGTCTTCCTCTTCACGATAATCCAGCCTATCCCTCCGCATGTGGTGATCTGGGAACCTTCCTTCCTGCCTATGGTGGGGTGACCCAGCTCCAAACATTCTAGGACCATCTCTACCCCAGCCACGGGGTGGAGATCTGTAGCCATTCAAGCTCCTTCCCGGAGAGCGGTCTACTGGGGGGCCAGAAAAGCGTGATGGTGGAGCATGAGGTGGTGGTGGACCTGGATAGCCCCTACGAGGACTGTCATCGGGCCCAAAACGAAGCCTGTTGCAGTTGTTGCAGTATTCCCGCCTTGCAAAGTTCAGGTTCCCGCATCTGACACATGAAAAGAAGATGCGATAAGAAAGATAATAAACAAACAAAAAATGAAGTATGCATCAATTCACAGCCCCCACAAGGGAAGCTAAATCCGAACAAAGACACTAAATTTAAAAAATGAAAAAGCACACAACTAAGTTTTGCAAAGCAGCATTGCGGCAGCCAAAGGAAAAGAGTTTGTGAGTTTTGCCAAACTGCTCCAATACAAGAACTATTGCCTTTATTGGAAGACTGGATTATGGGACTGACAAGGATAAAGACACCACACCCTAGCAAACCCAGAGTACCATTAATAATATGGATGGTTTGCATTAACCATGTAATTGATCCATAAGCAGAAAAATAGTGCAATACATGAAACTTGCTAAGTTGGAATATCCTTGAGCATCCTTTCTGAGCAGAACCAATTGATAATAAAGGTTGGCAATTCCCCTATTATGATTCATAAGATGATAATGATATGATGGTGATGATGATGATACCATGCTCATGTCTAAACTACAAAAATTAAAATGAATGGACTTACGATGGCTCTGGACAAATCCAATCTCCTTCTCTGGGAGACACATTTGGGTTATTCCTGCTCATGCCTTCACCTCTGAACGGCCCAAGACCATATCCTGGCCCATCAAAACCTGTTCCAGATGACCTACCACCACCCCTTCCTCGGCCATAAGGGGGTGAAGAATCTCGAAATCTACCAGGACCCCTCCCACCCCTAAATCCACGACCTCGTTGTGGGCCTCCTGAATGGTCAAAATCAGAATAATAATGATGCTCGATCTTTCTATAGCGCATAGGAGAACTGGAACCTGCACGCATGCCATATCCTGAAAAGGATGCCAGTGAAGTCCAATATAAGTCAAGTGTCAATCCAATCAAAAGATCGGGCGGATTGCAATTGAGTTTATGAGAGCTGAAGCTTCATGACCCACAGAACACAGCCATGACCAAATAAGTTTGCAAATAACAGCAACCTGCATTAATGGCCTCTCCCTCCATATGGGACACGAGTAGAACAAAAACAAGATATTAGTGCAGTAGATTGTAGAAAACTCAAGAAATACCCACCAGTGTTCTCTACTTCAGAAGCAACTGGCCCAATATTAAGAGTAAATATAACTGAATTCATAATCACACCGCACCATAATGACCAGTACTCACCACAGTAAACAATAGGCCACAATCCTCATTTTTAAAAGAATCCAGTGTACCTAGGTGAAACAGCTTTATCCATCTATCCATGTAAACCATTACATGATTATAGAGTTTTAAGCCCTATGCATCTGCATACCAAACAATATCATGAATCTGTAGTACCAAATACTTTGACCATATCCCTTGGTCTCAAGCCGGGAAACTGCATTTCATCCAAATCTGACAATTGCAGATAAAAAGAATACTATATACCTAAAAACAATACCTACCTATACCAAAAAAAGACCCACATGGTAATTTGTTTGGAGATCTCATTCACGAGAAGGACCCTGCTAGCAGGGGAAGCAACAGAGAAAACTCAAATGAGAACGAACCATCAAATGGCAAGTATCCACAAGTGATAGCCAACAACCAGCACCTAAATGCAGCCAGTTCTTTTCAGAAACCATCTTGTTACCTTATCAGTTCTCTGAGCAACCCAAAAATAGCTACCCAATAAGAGTTTTAAGTAAATAGCAGTCCAAGATTAGCAGCATACCAATAACTACTTGCAGAGGAATAGTTGGTATGATCACATTTCCCAAATAATAGCTGCTTATGACTGTCTATGACTACAAATTCCTTTGGACTGGGAAAAAAGAACCTGCAGTATGGATGTTTCAAGTAAAAAAAAACTCCATTTGGAATTCCATATTTCTATCCACAACTTCTGAATCAATTTCAGAATGATAGCTTTCACAGTGTTGCAAACAATTTAAACCTTCCATATATCAGGTAATTGAAGCTGCAGAAGGATAAGAAGTTCCCAAATACCAAAGCTTTTCCACCTAATCTGCCACCTCCAAAAAAAATCTGTCCTGCCTTAAACTTTTATTTAATCAGCCAGATGGAACAAATTATGTAGATGTTTACCAGACCACTAAGTATCAAATAGAATAACTTAAACCATGACAAATTCAGAAAATGATCATAAGACCTAAAATTGCACATGACATCAATATGTGGCTTTCCATTAATTGAAGGAGAAAGCGGATACCAAATTCTCAATATCACCAACAGGCTTCAACCAGAAATTACAAAACCCAGCTTCCCTCATAATTTCCATCAACACTATAACATTCCTAAACCTCCATTCTTATTGAGGTGAACATGAGATGTGCTAATCGCCTAATCCTACTATTGTTTAAAACTCAAAAATCATTACCAAAGACCACCTTCTCTTGTTAACAACCATTTAATAATGGCATGAATGATTTCAAAGCCTTCCCAACCCTAAACACATTAACACCTATCATCTTAAAGTAATGGCATAAACACCTTGTAGTACATATTATAACTGAGCTTTGATTTGAAGCCTGCAAGATAGTCGGAATACCGAGAGTAAATCAAATCAAAACACCTGTCTATGGCTTGAGCAGCAAAGTTGGAGAGATGCAGTTACTTAAATTACTTCAGCATCCCACAAGCTCAACATATCACACACACATTGCCATCACAGAAAATGAACAACAGCATGTCTCTCCTCGATGATCAAACACATTTTT
This sequence comes from Nelumbo lutea, assembly GCF_056320005.1. Taxonomy (NCBI): domain Eukaryota; kingdom Viridiplantae; phylum Streptophyta; class Magnoliopsida; order Proteales; family Nelumbonaceae; genus Nelumbo; species Nelumbo lutea. The sequence continues at coordinate 9,940,364 of NC_142691.1, read as the reverse complement.
CCCAATCCAGATTCCCAGCCCCGCACCCAAACCAAAATTCTTTCCTCAATACCAAAGTTCTTGCACCAAGCAACTTTGAAAGCTGTAACACAGAACAGCAAAGTTCATTCTCAATTTGATTTCTTCCTCCATAAATAAGAGGTATTAGACCCATATACTCAGCATAAAGTACAAGGCATAAATCAGTTCCTGCGAATACTATCTAATACACCAGCATAAATTTATTAGAACAAGCATTTCTATAGATGATATTACCAGTCAAGTTACGAAAATATGAAGTCATAACAAAATATTATGCCTTAGGGGGAGTTCTTTTCATACACATAGGTGGAAAGAAACATACAGATGGGAAGGAACATAAAAAGGTAGAAGCGTAGAACAACATGCATTCTTCTTAAACTGTGTAAGGATTTCAGGTTTTGGTTAACAGCCAAAATGGTGGGTCAAAACTCCACCTTTCAAGTGACAAACATCTTGCTGTTGTTTTGGCTAGGGTAGGGATTTAGAGTAGCGAACATTTCTGGGGAGCTGTTACTGAGTAGTGGATCATCTCTGTTGTAGTTTTTTCTTCTTGAATTGCTTTTTCCCGGCCTATAGCGAGACCATGTCCTTTATAGTCATAGGCCTTGTCTTTTGTGCATAATAATAACATTGTGTTTTCTTGACCTTAACAAATTTTTCACGCTACTCATCAAAGGAAAACGAGAAGAAAAATGGCAATCGTCATAACATGCACAAAAATAAAAATAAAAATAAATGGCAACAAACATATAGAGATAATGTATAACACCATTTGCATCAAGCATATTACATGAGATTTTTAATTCAATTAATAAAGTACACCCAAAACATTGTCTGAAACTCAGCAAACTTAGTGTGCTTCAACCCAGCCAGAATTTGTTAAGCTGACCGAAGTGATTGATCTACGCGTCCAGAAGACGGCGCGTTCTCTGAATTTATACATGTAACGGCATGCAAGAATCATGAAGCCATTTAAAAAATAAAAAGGTTGGGCCGCATGATTTTCTAGGGCTTGGAGATGAAATAAGAACACAAAACCGTTGGTTTTTATAAGACCTAGCAATACAGGGAAAAGCCCTATCTTCGTATTCAAAAATAAATAAGTAAAAGTTACGAAATCTCGGAAGGGGAAATAAAAAAGGAGAACAGCCAGATACAAGACCTGAGCTTTCATGGAATCGATCCAAACGAGAATAAGGAGGATCTCTGCGGACTTCTCCAGGCTCGTAATCGCTACCTCCACCGCTCTCGGTAGGCCGGACGACGAGGCTACTCAAGTAAGGCTGATGTGTTGTCGTCCCCGCTCCCGTCGTCGTTGTCGTCGACTGATCCTTCTCTCGTGAACTCATCATTCCCTCTCTCCCTCCTTATCCCCTCAATTCGATTTGGTTTTGGGACAAACCAAGGCGAAACCCTAACTGGTGAAAATTTATTTGATGCCTGATTGATTTTGGCGCGTAGTCCATCACTCGCAGTCGCCCCATCCTCGACCGTCAAAGCGTCAACATACATTGGCTCTTATTCTTATCCCCACCTTGGCCAGCATTAGTTACTCCCCCGGTCCCCACTCCCCGCTGGTAGAGTGAAAATGAATCGCATGATTCGCATCCGATTCTCGACCGACCGGTTTCGTTTTATTAGAAAGTGAGCCTTTGCGGAGGCAATTTTTTTATAGGGAAATTTTGTCATCAGTGTGCTATACACACTGATGACAAAATTTCCCTATACTTGTGTAAACTCCTTAAATTGTGTCTAATAGGTCCTATGTTAGTCGAGTGTGGTTAATACCATAATAATTTTATCATTTTACCCATTTTGTCAAAGTATTAAAAAAAAAAAAGAAAAGGGGAATGGGTTATAAAATAGAACACGGATCAATTGTTGAAGCTCTTGCTTCTTTATTTAAACTCCTCCATTCAAAGATCAACTGGAACCGGAAGAATAATTATACTACTCAAGGCTCGAGGCTTCCTCTACTTCATGAATCTCGTTAAAATGTCTCTTGATGAAAATAGGTCTACTACAATGGCAATAATGGTGTTGACTAGCAATCAACTAACGGTAGAGACCTATTAGACATAATTTGAAAGTTCAAGGTATTGCAAAGACATGTTTTGAAGTTTGGGGGCTCACTTGACACAAACCCCAAAGTACAAGGTACTAATCAATAATTTTCCCATTTTTTATGATGATGATAGTAAATAATATTTATATAATTTTTTTTATAATTATTTTATATTTTTATATGTATAAAAATATTACTATTTTATCATATCTATTTTTGTTTATTATGATGAATATATGATATTTAAGATGTCTAAAATGTTTTCTTCCATTTGACCGGAAATGTTAAATTGTTCATTCACCACCAAACAATAAAGCAACTTCATTTTTTGGTTGGTTTTAAATTTGTATATTATTTTCATCATCAATAAAACCAAATATTCTTTCTCAAACATATTTTTTTAATGTGGTTAATTAGACAATTAGTGTAAAATATTTAGAGATATGACTAAATATTTTTTATATATTTTATATTTTGTGTTTTTATTTTTTTAGTTATTGGTATTTGATATGACATTATGGATTGACACATTTGACCTAAAAGGTTGAATTGTTGATTTATCACCAAACAAGAAAACAATTTCACTTTTTGGTTAGTTTTAACTTTTGTGTTTTATTTCCATTATTAATAAAAATACAAAAACAATGTTTGTTTGTTGTGTTTAATTTTTCATGTTATTAATTGAAAATATTAGAAATGTGTCCAAATGTTTTCTACATGGTTTCTATACCTTTCGTATTTCTTTTATGATTTTATGCTTTTTTTAATTACTAGATCAAGGGTTGACACATATAACCCAAAATATTGAATTGTTGACCCACCATCACAAAAACAAGTTAATTTTTTTGGTTGGTTTTAAATTTTTTATTTTATTTCCAACATCAATAAAAACAAGTATTATTTATCACATGTCTTTTTATTCGACATTATTAATTTAAAATATTAGATAAGTGCCTAAGTGTTTTTTTTTTAACAAACGTCTATATTTTTATATAATGTCTTTGTGTTTTTAGTTCTTTTACTTTTTATTTAATTAGGGGATTTATAGTCAAAATGAAGATTTAATGACTGGCACCGGGAGTTAATACCTTACTTATAAGATTTAATGAGAATAATTTGAATGAGGACAAAGTGGTTGTTCAAATTACATTTATGTATTTGCAAATTGAAAGTGGCCAAATAAAAAGAAAAACAAAAAAAATAATATATATTTTAGTCAAGCAAAAGTTTCACCTCATTTACACTTTTAATAATAGTATAGATATAGATAGATATTGTTTGGCAAAAAAAGGGACCTTAGAAATGGAGAACAACGCTAGTATGCAAATTTTAACGGAGAAGAAAGTTAACCACAAAGGACTTAAAAGCTATGTTGACGTAGGCTTAGGGAAGCAGACAAGGTATGACAGTAAGTATTACAAAATATCCGAACAATTATGTGGTTATAACTAAGCTGACGTGGCAGTACAAGTGGGCCAAGTGGGTTAATTTAATTATATATATGTACCAGTTCACAAGAGAGTATTATCCTCATCGCATGTTGTGTTGAGATTTGCATTTTCTCATTGCAAACTTTTTCCCATATCACATCTTCATGTTTTGTCATAGTACCAGAGCGATGACCACACTTGTTGTTGTGATCTTGACTGGTTTTTCTCCAGATTCTTGACTAATTCCTCCACCCCTGGCTTTTTATTTCTCAAAACTCAAATTATTGATCTCCGACGAATCCGTTTCACTTTCTTGAATTTATTCAGCAACCTTTGTTTTTAATCATGAATTCATATATGAGTTTTGAATGTCCATACTACCTCCATATCTCGGATAATCTGGGGATTGTGTTTGTTTCTTGTCTCATAATAGGGGAAACTACCCCACTTGGTCTAGAGCTATGCATAATGCATTACGGGCAAAGGATAAGTTTGCCTTTGTCGACAAAACACTGGAACGACCTGAATCTTCCACAGTAGATTGATGAATTTGGGACAAACGCAATTCCGTGGTGATTTCATGGATCTTTAATTCCCTAGCTCATGAACTCCATGATAATGTTGCATATGTTGATAGCGCCAGAGATATTTGGCATGATATTGAAGAAAGATTTGCATAAGGAATACTAGTTGAAACGTGATCTATCAACATTGCACTAGGGCGATCTCTTTGTCACCTCATACTTCACCGAATTAAAAGGGTTGTTTTACGAGTTAGCAATTCTTGCTCCTCTTCCTGATTGTAGTTGTGGTGTGACAAAAGGAATAGTTGTAGAACGCAAGAGGGACAAACTTAACCAATTCTTGATGGTTCAATGAGGTGTTCAGCAATATCCGTTCCAATATCATAGCTATTGAACCACTCCCAACCATCAATCGAGCTTATGGTCTAGTGCTACAAGAAGAATGGCATCAGCCCATACTACTAACCAAAAGTTTAGTTATCCTAGAGGTCGTTGCTTTCTCTGTCCCATGAACCATTGATCAATCTGATCATCCCCGGCTAAAATGCAAGCATTGTAAGTGGACATGTCATATTAAGGGATGTTGTTACGAGTCACATGGCTACCTAGAAGGATGGGAAAAAAAAGAAGCTAGGATGTGGTCCAAAATAAAGTTCCCCGACGACTGCTTGTACCATGATGATCGGGTCTTTATTTGAAAACAAATATTCATCTATATCTATGACTGGCTTGACTCCATAACAATATAATAATCTCATGTGGTTACTCGATGTTGATACTTCAACCATTTGTGCCTCTAATGCAACTAGTAAGACTTCATTTCCTTCTAACAATATAACGCCCACTATTTGAAATCATTGGATACTTGATAGTGGGGCATCCGATCACATAGCATCTACTTTATCTTTGTTATTGGACATTACCTCACTATTCTCTACCACCATAGTTCATTTGCCGAATGGATACACCTTTCTAGCCAATCATAAAGGTTCCATTATGTTGGCCTCAAATCACATTATGGTGATGTATTATACATTCTTGAGTTAAAATTTAATCTCGTCCATTAACAAAGTTACACTCCAATTCTGATGTACTATTGTATTATCTTATGCTTCTTATACACTTTAGAAAACAACTTCGATAAATCTAATTGGCAAGGGGGTGTTGCATAATGGAATCTATTGTCTCCCAGCCATCAAATCTTCAATTGCTCCATCTCTTCGCATTGCATAAGGCTATTCTATTTGGCACAACAAATTGGGACATGCCTCATCTTCATCTCGCTAACTATCAATCATCTCTAATGGCCGCTTAGCTTCACCAAATAAAGCTTATGATGTATGTGGAAAGGCCAAACACACACAGACTCCATTTCCTATGAGCTCTTATCGAGCTTTAACTCCATTTGATCTCATACATTATGACATATGGGGTGCTTACCATACACCTACACACTCATGTGCTAGGTATTTTTTAACCATAGTTGATGATTACATTCGGTGTACATGGGTATTCCTCATAAAAAATAAGTTTGATACATATGATTTATTGATTTCATTCTATAACATGGTGAAAACACAACTTCACACCGTTGTTTGAGTTGTGCTTTCTGATAATGGTAAAGAATTTCTCTTGGGCCCAATGCAGCAATACTTTATGGGCAATGGCACTATACATCAAAAATCATGTGTAGACTCTTCTCAACAAAATTGTGTTGTTGAGAGAAAACATCGCCACTTGCTAGAAGTTGCACGAACCTTGCGCTTTCAAGCCTCACTCCCTTGAGTATTTTGGGGAGAATGTGTTTTTATTGCAGCCTACATTATCAATTACTTGCCTCCAATACCATTACAAGGTAAATCTCCTCATGACTTGTTGTTCGGCAAAACCCCTTCTTACATCCAGTACGTCCTATTTCAAATGACAAATTTGCACCAAAGGCCTCTAAATGTATATTCATAGGCTATGGTCAAAAGGGATACAAGTTTACAGCCTTGATTCCCACCAAGTTTTTACTTATTGAGATGTTTCCTTTTATGAAACAACATTTCCCTTTACTATCGCCATGTCACAGCCTTCACCTATACCACCTCACAAAAATGTGGTCATCCCTTTACCCCAGTTTGATGATCCATGTGTTGACCTTTCATCATTTACAATACCTACTGACATCAACAACATAGGATCCATGGATAATGAAGCCCAGCCCATTGTTAACAGTCCCCATGAGAACCCACCCATTGTTAATGATGCATCGATACCATCCAATTCTGATTTGGATAAATTATCCACAAACCTAATGCAACATCCCCAACATGTTAGGCACTTTCCATCTCACCTTCGTGACTATGATTACATTTTACCCATCTCCCTCTCCAACATCATTGCTAAACCCCCTTACCAATTGAGCCCACCACTTATTCCTAGGCTGCACATGACCCCAATTGGTGCAAGGCCATGGAAATTGAGATTGATGCATTGGAGCATAACCAAGCATGGTCCATTGTGGACATACCACGTGAAAATAAACCAATAGGATCCAAATGGGTGTATAAATTGAAACTTCATGCTAATGGAATCATTGAGCACTATAAGGCGCAACCAGTGGCTAAAGGTTACGTACAGATTGAGGGCCGCGATTATCATGATACATATGTGGCCAAACTTGTAACTCTACGATGCCTTATCACCATTGTTGCTATAAAATGATGGGAACTACATTAGTTGGATGTGACTAACGCCTTCTTACATGGCAACTTGTCCAAGGAAGTATATATGACCATTCCTTTGGGTTTTCCTAAACATGCTAAAAACAAAATTTTTAAACTACATAAATCTCTATATGGGCTCAAAAGAGCATGTCAGTGCTGGTTTGATAAATTTGTTACTGCCCTAAGGAACTATAGTTTTACCCAATGTTCAAAACATCGATACGTTGGTATGGGCGTATCGGGCGAATTGGTACAACTTTTGATGCTTTTTTTTTTTTCACAACCGGTTTAGGGCTCCTCCACCCTATGAATCGGTCAAACCCTAGATACATCCATTGTAAGGGCGTATCAGAGGGGTCATGGAATGATACGTATCGGTCGATATGTGTCGATACTTTGAACCTTGGTTTTACACAACCAATCATGAACTACTCATTGTTTATCTCAAATCATTCAGACAATTTGTGGTTGTCCTAGTGTATGTTGATGATCTAGTCATCACCGGGAATGATGTTGCCCACACTGATAATCTTAAGACATATCTCCATAACTGTTTTCATCTCAAAAATGTTGGGCCCCTCCACTACTTTCTTGGGCTTGAGGTCACACATTCTAATTATGGAATTTTTGTAGGCCAACATACGTATGCCATGGACATCATCACTGAAATAGACATGATTGATTGCAAGCTTGCATCTCATCCTATGGAGCAACATAAACAATTTGTTGACATGGATAGCCCGCCATTGACTGATCGAGCCCAATCCCGATGGCTCATTGGCCACCTCATTTACCTTACCATCACTGGGCCTGAATTGACTTTTCTAGTTCACATGTTGTCACAATTTATGCATGATCATCGTGAAGAACATATGCAAGCTACCATTCACATTGTACGTTACATCAAAGTAGCTCCAGTTCAAAGAAATTTCTTCTCTACATTTCCTTATTGCACCCTTATAGGTTATTGTGATTGGGCCATATGTCCACTTACATGGAGATCAACTACGGGATATGTCACCATGCTTGGAACATCTCCCCTATCATGGAAAACAAAGAAACAAGCCATTGTTTCTCGATCCTCCGCAGAAGTTGAGTGTCGCATCATGGCAATGGCTACAAGTGAATTAGTATGGCTTAAGTGCATTATTCGTGACCTTGGTATTACCTTACAACAACCTATTAAACTTCACAGTGATAGCCATGCAGCTATCCACATTGCAACAAATCCCATCTTTCATGAGCGGACGAAGCACATTGACATTGACTGCCATTTTGTTCAAGAATACGTCCAAAAGAATGACAACTCTGCCATCTCTCCACTAAGTCTCAATCGGATGACATACTTACTAAAGCTCTAAGGGCTGGCCAATTTCATTTTCTTGTATGCAAGTTGGGTGTCACTGCATCTACAACTTAGGGGGGAATATTATAGAATATCCGAATAGTTAGGCGATTATAACTAAGATGATGTGGCAGTACAAGTGGGCCAAGTGGGTTAACTTAATTATATATATGTACCAGTTCATCAGTGAATAATAACAAGAGTCTTCTCCTCTTCGCATGTTGTGCTGAGATTTGCATTTTCTCATCACAAAAATTTTTCCCCTATCACATATCGGTGTTTTATTAGTAAGTGACCCTATTGATGACCACTTTATCTTATTTTTTAACTTTGAGTCCCTTCTAAAAGGATTATGGGAGAGAGAACCATGGTCTTTCCAAAATCAATTGATCCTAACATAGGGATGTAGGTATACAGTGGTCACTAAGACCATCAGAGTACAGATGATGTCAGACCAACACTACTCGGATGCCTGCGATAAATCCATAACTCATCACACATTTGCGATGAGTTCATATTCATCACAAATCTACAATGAACTCATACCCAAAATAGGTTGCAATGAGCTTTGGCCTACAAGGATCTACAATGAATCTTAGACACACATGAATTTGCGATAAGCTTTAAACACGTGCAGGACTCGTGATTAACTTCGAACATGTATGGAATTATTGTAGAGCTGGAATGAATATTAGATACATGTGCATCTTTAAATTACGCATGACGGGATGCCCCACGACACATGCCTAGTAAAGACGAGCGATGCAAATAATGACGTCATCTGCGCCACATCAGTTTAAAAGGGATACAAAAAAGAAGTAACATGCGTAGAGAATCCTTAAGGGAAAAGAAACCATGTCTTTGAAGGATTTTGCTGGACACATGGTGAAACCCCAATAATGCTCCAACATAAAGGAAATGCCCCCTTTCCTAACAGGAAAGGTCTCATTTTAAGTCCTTATAGCCTTGGCTTTCTCTCTATAAAATGGTAAAGCAACTCTTCCAAAGGGGAGACAAGAGGGACCGGATGATCTTAACATAGGGTTTTTGAGACATGGACTTTCCCTTCTCTCCTATCTTTTTTATCTCTTCCCTATGTCCTCTTTCTTTACCGTCACCTTCTCTGGACCTTTAGAGACTTGACCAACCTCCATATCCTTACCATGGTACCTACACATGAGTTACACTTGGTTTAGTCGAGTCCAATTACAAAATGTCACGTTGCATGCAACTTGGGTGGGTTAGGTCAATATGAGGATTAATCCAAGCCTAATCCAAAGTCTTAAACCTTGAGTTTGGGCTTACATTAATTTAAGTATGACTAAAAAAAGTTAACTATAGATCAATTTAATAATGACTATAGCCTAATTTTATACATTTAATGATATTTAAGTATTTTAAATATTTAAATGATATTTACAAAAAATTGAAACATTTAATCATTAATAAAGTAAATTTAAATAAAATAAAACATTAATAGATAATATAGAAAAATAAATATTTTATTAAATAATTAGTAATAATTCATGATGTTGTTACTTATATTAATATAATTAATCCAAATTACTGAATTACTAAATTAGTAAAACATTTTTGTAACAAATTATTAAAATAGATTATTTTAAACAACATTGCATTCTTTCTTTAGTTACAAGTTTTAGTTATTTCACTTTCCTTGACAAACCCCATACATCACAAGTCTCACTAGTAATATAACATAAAATAATCTATATCTATACTACTTTAAATAGTATGAATAGCCTCAATAATACTTCTAGAATTTTTTGAGGACAAAATTTACCCCTCCATATTTAAATTTATTGATAAAAAAAGATGGCAAATAGGGTAATTGGTTATTGATATTAAATGACTTGAAAATAAGTAATTTTAAGATACTCAATGTATTCAGTTCCCTCTCATTAAATCCAACATTTAAGGTATTAACTTGCATTCACCTTCATTGAATCATATATTTAGGGCATTTCTATTTCTTCTCATCATTAAATTTTATTAATTAAATCCATATACAATAAATTAATAATTTCAATAACACAAAAACTTATACATTGAAAAAAGTGTTTTCATCTAAGTGGTGGTAAGAAATTATATCATTTGGGCCAAATGGAACAATCCATGTTGTCACGATTAAATAATAAAATTCAAAAATAGATAAAATGCAAAGAAATATAGAGATAAAAAAAATGAGAATTTTTTTAACATCATATATTTGATATATTAAATAAGAATAAGTATGATAAATAAGAAATGATTTTATTAATAATGGAAATGTAATGCAAAATTTTAAACTAATTGGAAATAAAACAATTTCCCTATTTTAACTTATCAAATCTCATATCTAAGGTATATTCTCTCATTAAATCCCATATTTAAGATATATTTTTCTCATCATTAAATTCTACTAATTAAATCCATAATATTAATTTTAATAATATAAAAATAAATATTTAAGAAAAATGAATTAAAAAACAAAACCATTTTCTTACCTCCCGGTGATGGGTAAGCAATTCTACCATATGGAGTCAAATGGGTGGTTAATAAACAATATCATAATTAAATAATAAAATAAATTAAATATATAATACAAATACAAATAAAAAGAATTGGGCATATCTCTAATATCATATGTTCATTATACTAAACAAAAATAAGTATGAAATGTATGAAGTATTCTTATTAATGTTGAAAATGGAATGCCAAATTTAAAATCAACCTATAAATGAAATGATGCCATAGTCAAATAATAAATTTTTTAAAAACAAAAAAGAAACAAAGAATCACAAAAAAAAACAAAGAAACATTTGAGGACATATCTAATGTTATATATTTATCAAAAAATAAAATATTGGATACATATTTAATATTACACATTCGTTATATTGAACAAAAATAAGTATTATACATAAGAAATAATTTTATCAGTGATGAAAATGTAATATAAAATTTAATGTCAACATAGAAATCAAACTATTTTTCTTTTTGGGTGGTGGGTTAATGATTTGGATCAAATGGACTAATCTATAATATGATATCTAAATAGTAACTCTTTAAAAAATAAAAAAGTACAAATAATCAAAAGAATATATTACAAATTATATATTAATTATGTCAAACAAAAATTAAGTATGATAAGTAGAAATTATTTATATAATGCAGACGAAATATATATTATTTAAAACTAATCCGAAAGAAAAGCTATTTTTTTTTATTTAGATGGTGGGTTAATGGTCCAACTTTTAAAAGAAACTTATGATGCCATAATTGAATAATAAATATTTAATAAAAAGATAAAACACAAAGAATGAAAAAGTGTAGAATTTTGTTGAAAGCATTTGGAAACATTTTTAATGGTATATATTCATCATATTAAATAAACATAATTGTTAAAGTAAAAATTATTTTTATTTATGATAGAAATAGAATACAAAATGTTAATAATAATAACGACAACAACAACAATAACAACAATAATAAGAATAATAATAATAAGTGTTATTATAATTTAAAATTTATTGTACAACAAGCATTTAAGTTTAGTTTTAATCATATTGTTACCTTTGTTAGTTTTCAATTTCTATCTTAAATGCATCTAAAATTCAAGTAATTAATATGAAAAAAAATTTTAACGCATGTACTTAATTACTATAGTATATATCAATTTACTAGTATATATATGTGTGTATATTATTTTATGTACGCACACATATTATGTACGGGCCGGGCCAGGTTGAAATGATCACCCTTACCCTTCTAAGGGGAAACTAGAAAAGTTGTAAATATTTGGGGTCCATATGAAAAATTAATATTTTATAACTACACGCGTGTAAAAATTTCGGATGAAACAAGTTGATCCCGATTCCCGAGTCATGAAATGAACCGTCCAAAGTTTTTCTCTTGAAAATGCTCTGTTTCATAGTTCATAGTTCATACTTATTGAAAGCTCATCTCTTCGAAAAGTTTAGGTAGAAATTAGCGAAGTTAGCCGTATCTCTGCTTCAGTGCTTCTATAATCCTAAGTATTTATGTTTAGTCTACGTGGCGATCGCATTTTCTTTGGCAGTAGACACAATCTCCGACGTATAGGTTGGATTCAGGTTCTCACTTCATCGATCTAATCTGAGCCAAGGTATCTATCTACCTTTTTATTTTCTTTTTTTTTGGCGCCATTTTTCTCTGAATCACATTAACGAATTCCATACGTACTCTCTCAACTGATATTCCTTAGAATTATATGATTTTAATTAGGATTCGACATTTTTGTATGTTACCTGATCTCTTTATTTTTCCACACAAAGAAAAAGGAAGAACGGTGAACCATTAGAATTCGATGAACTACGGATTCTTGGATCATTTTTGTGTTGCTCCATGTCTTTAATTTGCTCGATCTTTACCTGTATGTACATGGAATTCTGTCACCTGCAAGAAAAAAGTTTTGGACTTTGGTTTTCATTTAGATGAAACTTTTGTCACTGGTCTTTACTTTATGTTTTTGTTGTTTACATGTATTAACAGGATTTCAGTGCGTCTGATCTGAGAACTTTGCTCTTGGATCGAGCGAGTTAAGTTATCCCTTAAAGAATGGCGTGGTTGGGGAAGGTCTCTCTGGGGGGCTTCCCAGATCTAGCCGGGGCAGTGACAAAGCTTAGTGAGAGCGTGAAGAATATAGAGAAGAATTTTGATAGCGCTCTTGGTTTGGAGGATAAGTCTGATACGGGTGAAAGTAAGATTTACTGACTGTAAATTGGAAATGTTACTAGTTATTACCATGTGAATAATTTGACATCGTGGGGAGTTTGTAAAGTGATATGAAACATGTGAGCAAACAAAGAACCTTTTGCAGACTGATTGAGAAAAACTGCACAGGGTCTTTGTCAAACAATTCAGTTCCCAACTCACTCTCACTCCAACAATTCTATTGATCACGTGTCTTGGAATGATTACTTTAGGAACTTTCTATGTACAAATCTTCAATTGCCCTTTGATAATGTAGGCAGGATTTTTCTGGTTCCCCCGCTTGTTGCATCATATGATAGTGGTTCTTTATATATTTTCTTCTCATATGCACACTGGATGCCTTGTGGAATCCCCCAAAAATTTGATTTTGATTGGCATATCTTGAAATTCAGTGTATTATACAGCTTGAAAATTGATACAAATATCCTACAAAAAGAGCCAAAAAAACACAAGAGAATCCATTGCCATTGTGTTAATATAGTGGCATGTGAAATTCAAGGTTTTAAATTTTGTAATTCAGCCATTTTGAATCCATGGTCTGTAATAAAGTTTTTCTAACTATCAGGTGAAACTTTTGTATTAATTATTTCATTAATATTTTTAGTATTTAATAATATATATATATTGAATATTTTATGTCATTTTACTAACTTTCCAAAGTTATGATTGAAATAAATGGCCAAAATCCCAAAATTTTGGATGAGATTTAGAAATTTCAGCCAAAGTTATTTTTGGATTGATATATTTCCTATGTTGTGTTAGTGGCATTCTCTGAAACTGAAAATTCATGAAATTTCACCATGATTTAAAACCATGGAGAAATTTAAAGAGTTGCATATAATTCTTATAGTAGCTATAGATCAAATTTGAGATTCCTTTATCTTTTTGGGCAGTATGTGTACTAATTTTGCATTTTTATCTTGCAATCTCTTTGGACTATTAGCTTTAGGACCATGGTCTTCAGCAACAGACAGGAAAGCACTATTTGAACCAGTAATGTCATTTATAGGGCACAAAGTTGAAGAAAATTCTACTGAACCTTTGGAAAAAGCTGAGTCTTCAGTCCAAGAAAAAGAAAGGACTGAGAGTGATGCAGTCAGTCCATCTTCCACTGAACAAATTGTTTCTGCTAAGAAAGAAAACGAAGCACTTGAAGTCAAGGAGGAAAGCGAGCATACACACAGTGAAGAAAGCATGAATAATGTAGTTTCAGATCCCAGGGAAACCAAAAAGGATCCACAATCGTTGACAATGAGAATGGATGATACCATTACTGGGACTGCTGAAACAACAAGGGACTCCTTAAATTCCCTCCAGAAGAAAGAAAGCTTGGAAGTGGGACTTCATGAAGAACCACAATTACTCGGAACCCAGTTAATAATGGATGAAGTAGAACAAGCTGAGGCAAATGTTCTCCCTCCACCAGGGGAGTCATCTTCTGCTATTTATTTGAGTGAAGGTCTGGATGAGCAAAAGACGAAGGCAGAAGTGATTGATGAGGAGAGTCCTATTGTAAAAATTGAGTCGTTGCATGATCAAGATGTTGGAGCTGAGACTGAGACCTCTATTTCAAGTTCCACTGGTATTGTCAAGGATGATGATTCCAGGAAACCCTATGATAATCAGTTGCCAAATGCCCAGGCTCCAGATATGACTTCTGAATCTGTTTCTCATACTGGCGAATTACTCAGTGGCATGGTTGAAACAAACCAACCCGCTAATAATTTTGAGATTGATACTAAAGAGCAACATTTAAACTCTAGAACCAACATATCAGATACTGTAGATTCTGTGGTTGAAATGGAGAAGATGAAAATGGAAATGAAAATGATGGAAGCTGCACTGCAAGGGGCTGCAAGACAAGCTCAGGTATTTCAAATGCCTCACACTATTCATTTTGCATTTGAATACTGCACAAAATGGGAAGATGTACAAAAGAAGATTTCTTTAATGAAATCTGGTTTCCTTTCTCTCTCTCTCTCTCTCAAAAAAAAAAAAAAGAATATTGAACAAAATGTTGTGCTCTTATGGAAATTCTTGCTTGATCTAATATTCTTTTTCTAATCATTAATAAATTAATACAAAGTTAAAGAGAAAAAAATACCAGATATCTAGAGAGAAACAGATTGATAAAGAAACAAATGGAGATGTGCATAGGGGCACAAAGGAAAAAAAAAAAAAAGAAAGCAAAGGCAGAAAGAAAAAACCTTCAAAATCTCCTGAGTGAAACATTAGTCTCTCTCTCTCTCTCTCACACACACACACACACACACACACACACACACAGAAGCTCACACCTTCACAAATACAATGCGTGCATTTTATGCTCAATCCAGTGTCTGCCCACATGTAGACATTCTTTGTTAGACACCTGGTAGAGCCAGGAGTGTTACATGTATTGGGACAATTGGTAGCTATACATGTTCCCATCCCACCTACCGATGGAGCAGCTTTCTGACCAACAGTCCCTGCCACATGTCTAAAAAGTTTTCTGCTTTTCCATTATTATATTAAAAAGCTGATGCTCCCAATGTCTAACATCTAGTTGTCAATCCACATAGTTTGGCATCTGATTTAAGGCCTAAATTGGTATTTAAGCTTCCATCTTTTATACATGTTTTTCTTATTCTTCTACTATTTTTTCTGTTAATTTGCAACTATTCTCTACTACAATATCAGGTTTCATCTCCTTAAACCATTATCCGTTCTTCTCTATTGCTTTTCTGAATTTTCTGAAATCGTTAGGTCATATTACATCATTTTTTTATGATAGTTTAGACCTGAATTCTTTCATTATTGACCAGTCCGCTCCAATAGGATTTTTCTCCTTTTTTTCCCCTACATTGAGAGCTATCAACTTGAAACTTATATGATGGAATGGTGCTATGATCAATTCTCTCTTCAAGTATTTAAACGAGCAGTGATCCAATTTTACAGATGTCTTCATAGATATATCAGTTGATTAAGAAATTCCATTATATATGTATGTATATAATCTTTATATGTATATTTATAGATATCTTTTGCTACTACTTCCTTGTTTTATTTGTGCAGCATTGATTGAAATCTATATCTTGTACAACACGTAACTTAATGACATTGAATTGATTTGAACAATCTGACCCTCTGTTTTCTTGTTGTATACTTCTCTTAAGGTAATGCATATAGCGTATATTATATACATGTCATGATGTCAAAAAGCATAAGAGTACATGAGAGGATGTAGATTGATGCAGAAAATATAGACACTCAGCTTCCCTACTACTACTGCCCAAAAATTCTCAAGTGGGAGTGGAGCTCTCACCACATTAGAAAGCTTTCTTTATTCCTGAATTTGGAGGATTAACAATAATGTTCATTACCCTAGAAATCCATATGATCTAAACCCTCAAGGCTCAAGCTTGCCAAGGAATCCAAATGTCATTACATAGAGTACTAGACACCATGATCCACTCCACATTCTTTGGCACCGTTGGATGACATTGGTTGCGTCCCCTTCAATGGTCAAAGATGAACTATGCGATTACATGGCAATCCCAATAATGAGTGCATGCACTCCTGTCTCTGTGGACTTCATCACCAAAGGGACCACTGAACCCCCTTCTCCCACTCACACAAAAAAAAAAAAACACGAAAGAAGGGGGGAGAACCCTCCATCTGCCCTGAAATTGATAGAGTAAGCAAAGCACCTTTTCCCTCACATATAATACCTTTGTCATCAAATATCCCATTTACGGGGGATGCATAAAAAATAAAAGTAAAAAAAAAATCCATAGAGTGGATAGCTTGGATTTTACAATATTTTGCCTTCCATTTATTTATTTATTTATTTATTTTTCTGGGTTTGGAAAGTAAGATCTCTTTGGGTGGTAAAAAGAAAAATAGAAATGATTGTCCTTAGTTCGAACTATTTATGATTATCCTCTGTGCATGTATAGACCTACAAATAACTTTGTTTGGATACAAATTCATTTATCTGGTGAGAATAACTCTCTTAGAGCTTAAATTGTTTGCTCTGTTTCAAGGGTTTTAGAGTTCTCCTTGGGCTGTAGTGGGATTGCAGTGCAGCGTGATTTCCATGTTGCAATTGGATGCAGTGTCCAGAGAACTGGACCGGTTGGAAAAACCATGACCTGGTCCACTGGCTGGTTTGGTTAGGCTCTAAAAATTGAGGGTTAGAAAACTGGCCATAATTGGCCAACCAAATTGGTGAACCAGTCCTGGTTTCATAAAACCGGCTGGTTTTTATTCATATGAATTTCAATGTATATGAAAACTTCTGTTTTGGGCTTAATTATAATTTTGCTTCTGTTTGAAGGGAGGTAGTTTAATGATGCCTCCCTCTTGTGGATCTTTACTGTGCAGTGTACATATCTGTTATATCTGTTTATATTAATGAAATTATGCATGTTATCTATAAAAAAATGCATATGAAAACTTACAGAGGCCATAATTTTGTTCTCGGTCATTGGATTGGAGAGATCAGTTTTTTGGATATGAAAACTTGCTTCTGCTGGTCTATGCCACCTGCTCTCAAACAACAACAAGAGCCATTCCCATAGCTCTGTAGTAAAGGAACATGATATTAATAAATGGTTGACCCTTGGGGGGGTTGGGGGGGGATTTCAATGGGCCAAATGCAGAAGAGGAGAGGGCTGAATTCTGGGAAGAATTGGAAGGGCTGAGGGGGATCTGGGAGGGTGTGTAGGGGGGGATTTCAATGTAGTGAGGAAAAGGGGCAGGGACAGGAGGGTGAGTGTTGGGCTGAGAATATTTGGGGAGGTCATTAACAGATGTGAGCTCATTGACTCTCCTTTAAATGGAGGTAAGTTCACATGGTCAAATGGGCAGGTTCCAACTATACTTAGAAGGCTGGATAGGTTCCTATTTTCAGAAGATTGGGGGGAGCACGTGGGGAAATTGATTTAAGAGGTTCTATCAGCGTACTTGTTGGACCATAAACAAATCCTGCTAAGGAATTTTGCAGCTATGAATGGGATAAAACCCTTCAGATTTGAAAATGTTTGGCTGCAAGTATCAAAATTTGTGGAATGGGCAGAGGGAAAATGGAAGAATATGCAGATAGAAGGTTTTGCTAGTCTAAAGCTGGTGAGGAAAATGCAGCTTTTAAAAGAAGAAATTAAGAACAGGAGGCCGGAGGTGTTGGGAAGAGTAGAGAGCAGGAAGAAGGAGGTACTAGAGAGGATGGCAAGGCTAGATAGGCTGGAAGAAGAAAGGGATGTTTATGAGGGAGGCCCAAAGGGAGAGAGAGTGCCTGAAGGGGGAATTGGAAAGAACATTCTAAAGAAAGAAATAAGTTGGAGACAGAAATTGAGGGCCACTTGGCTTTAAGAAGGGGATAAGAATACAACATATTTTCACGTGTTTGCAAGTACGAGAAAGAGAAGAAAATCTGACCACAAGAGTCAAAGTAGGAGATGAGTTATTGGAAACTTGGGAGGGGTTTCAAAGGAAGATCATGGAGTTTTACAAATGTCTTTACAGGGAGAGAGGGTGGAGTTGGGTGACTCTTGGGGGATTGGAACCAAAAAAATTAAGTAATTTTTCTGCAAATTGGCTGGAAAGGGGGATTCAAGAAATCAGAGAAGCTCTTAAAAAGATAAATGGGGACAAAGCACCATGGCCGGATGGTTTCAATTTCAATTTTATTAAGTCCGGGTGGATTTTTTTTGGAGGAAGATTTTGCTCAGATGATAAAGGAGTTTTGTGATTCAGAAGTCTTGGACAAATGACTCAATGCAGTTTTCTTTACTCTGATTCAAAAGAAGGATGGTGCAGTGGACATAAAAGATTTCAGACCAATAAGTCTGATTAGAAGCCCTTGTAAACTATTGTCCAAGGTGTTATCTAGGAGGTTAAAGGGAGTAATTCATGAGGTGGTAGGAGAAACCCAAATGACTTTCGTGGAAGGTAGGCAAATCTTGTATGGGGTGTTGGTGGCCAGTGAATGTATTGATTCCAGGATAAGAATTGGTTGACCACGGCTGGTTTGCAAAATCGACATTGAGAAAGCGTACGATCATGCGGAGTGGAGTTTTTTTGGAAGAAATGCAAAGGTTGGGGTTTGGGGAGAAGTGGAGAAATTGGATGCTTTAATGTGTCTCATCTGTCTCCTTTTCCTTACTTATTAATGGAGTCTGTTTGGAATTCTTTCATGCTTCTAGGGGTCTCTGACAAGGGGATCCAAAGTGGGGGTGGAGGGTCCTGACATTTCACGCCTCCAGTATGCTGATGACACTCTAATTTTCTTGGATGCTTCAGTGGATCA
The DNA here is from genome assembly GCF_056320005.1 of Nelumbo lutea. Lineage (NCBI taxonomy): Eukaryota > Viridiplantae > Streptophyta > Magnoliopsida > Proteales > Nelumbonaceae > Nelumbo > Nelumbo lutea. The sequence continues at coordinate 9,921,227 of NC_142691.1, read as the reverse complement.
GGTGCTGAACCTTAGAGCCATTTTGGCAAATTTTGAGACGCTTACAGGATTGAAGGTAAATCTGGCCAAGAGCTTGCTGACTGGGGTGGGGGAAATAAGGAGGGAGGCGATGGATCAGTTTGCTGCAGTTTTGGAATGCCAAGTCGGGGAGTTGCCTTTCCTTTACTTGGGTTTTCTGGTAGGGTCGAAAGTCTCAACAGCAGAGGCTTGGAGACCAATAATTGAGAGAGTGGAGAAGAGATTGGAGGGTTGGAAAGCAAGATATCTCTCTCTGGGGGCAGAATTACACTAGTTAGAAGTGTGCTAACTAGTTTATCAACTTATTATCTATCTTTGCTGAAGATTCCAGGAAAGATTGTGCAAAGAATCGAGAAACTTAAGAGGGATTTTTTGTGGGAGGGTCTGGGGGAGAAAAGAAGTTTCATCTGGTGAGGTGAGACAAGGTGTGTAGGCCGAAAAGAAGTGGTGGTTTGGGTATTAGGAGGGTCAAAATCTTCAACAAGGTTCTCTTGGGTAAGTGGCTGTGGAGGTTTAGGCCAGAGAGGGAGAGGGAGTTTCTATGGCGGAGGGTTGTAGTTGGGAAATATGGGATGGTGAGGTTTGGGTGGGAGTCAAGGGAGGTTTCCAGCTCTTACGGGGTGAGTGTTTGGAAAGGGATTCTGTGGTTCAATCAAGAATTCAAAGCTGAAGTCAGGTTCAAATTGGGGGGTGGGTCAAGGATAAGATTTTGGGAGGATGAGTGGTGTGATGTGGGGAAGTTATGTGAGGTATGCCCAAAGTTGTACAGGTTGACAGATCATCAAATAACAGTTGATAGGTGCTTCAAAATGAGGGGAGATCTGATGGTTTGGTGACCCAAATTCAGAAGTCCATTGTTGGATCAGGAATTGGAGGAATGCATCCGGCTACTGAGAAAATTACAGGAGGTTGAGGTATCACCCTCCTTGAGGGATGGATTGTGGTGGAAAGAGTGCAGGAATGGGGTATTCACTGTTAAATCATTCTACTTGGTGATGGTGAAGAATCAGCTGGCCTCAGATCAGGTAGGAGTTTGGGGGAATCCTGTTCCACCTAGAGTGGAAGCTTTTGCTTGGTTGGTGGCCTTGGATAGTGTTCTAACAGTTGATCACCTAAAACGTAGGGGTTTCTCCTTAGCAAGTGTTTGTGTTTTGTGCTACTTGGATGAAGAGACTGTTTTTCATCTATTCTTCTCTTGTAAGACTGCACAAACCATTTGAAAATTCTACTCCTCTCTATTCAGGCAAAGAGTGTTTCAGCCAAGGTCTACAGCAGAAATATTTTCCTCCTGGCCAAGTTTTGGCTCCTGTGGAATGAAAGAAATAGAAGGTTCTTCGAAGAAAAAGCTAAAAGTTCTGAAACTCTGGTGGCTATGGTGGGAAAGCTAGTTGTGATGGCTTGTCAAATTGATTTCCTCCCGGTAAAGTATTTGGGTCTGCCTCTCGGGGCTAATCATTCTTCCTTCTCAATTTGGTGCTCAATCATTGAGAGAATGGAGAAGAAGCTGGCCTCTTGGAAGGCAAAATATCTATCTTTTGGTGGTAGGGTTACATTGATTAAGAGCACCCTCTCCAACCTCTCCACTTATTTCCTTTATCTCTTTCCCATCCCAAACAAGATAGCAAATAGGTTGGAACAGCTCCAAAGAAACTTCTTATGGAGGGGTTGGGAAGATGAGAAGAAGATTCACATTGTAAAATGGGAGCAAGTGTGCCTTCCTAAGGAAGTGGGTGGACTGGGAATTAGGAAGTTGAAAGAATTTATTTCTGCTCTTCTCTGTAAATGGTTATGGAGATTTGCTTCTGAGAGGAATGCATGGTGGAGAAGTCTTATTGCGGCAAAGTATGGAGCGATATGGGATGATTGGAGAACTCTGGATCCTCATCCAATTGGGGGTAAATCTCTTTGGGCAGGCATCTCAAAGTACAGCCCTCTCTTTCTGAATGGGATCAGTTTTAAGGTCGGCAAGGGGGACAGAATCAAGTTTTGGAAGGATCCCTGGTGTTTGGAGGGTCCCTTGGCTGAACCCTTTCCTCGTCTGTTCCAAATTGCAGTGAATCAAGATTCTTCAGTTGCTGATAACATTTGCATCTCTGGTGATTCCACCATTTGGACTCCTCTGTGTAGGAGGAATTTGTTGGATTGGGAAGTGGAAGAGTTTGCAGTACTGTTGGGGCTGCTTCAAAATCAGAGGATTGATTTGAGTTTGGAAGATAAATGGTCTTGGAAGTGGAATGCAGATGGTAGCTTCTCAATTAAATCCCTTTTTCTTAAGGTGTGCAGTTCAGGTCAGGAAAACTTCCCTGCTAGGCAGATTTGGAATCCAACTAGCCCCTCCAAGATCAACTTCCTGGTCTGGACAATGGCTCTTGATAAATGTTTGACTAGGATTAACCTGGAGAGAAGGGGTATTCAGATTCTGGACCCCTCCTGTGTTTTGTGTGGAAATGCAGAATCTATAGAGCACTTGTGTATCCATTGTCCGGTTTCCTCTTCAATCTGGGGACATTTTTTCAAGAAGTTGGAAATTTGCTGATCTATGCCAAGATCTGTGAAGGAGTTGCTATTTGCTAATGTGCTGGAGAATGGAGGGTCTTAGTAAGAAAGGAAAGCTTGTTTAGAATATCATTCCGGAAGCTGTACTTTGGTCCATTTGGACTGAAAGAAATAACAGAATTTTCTGTGGTCAACTCAAAATCCCAGAAGAAGTAGTGCAGAAAGCGGTGGGCAAGATTTGTTCCTGGGAGTCGGTGAATGAGGAATTTAAAAATCAGAATGTATCTCATTTGTTTTGCACTAAATCATGGATGAACTTGTAATCTGTTTTGGTCCCAGGCAGATCTAGTGGTCTGGGCCTTGTTGTAATCTTCTTTTATTCTGAATAAATTACTTTACCTTTTTCCAAAAAAAAAGCTAGTAGCGGATTGGGTTTGGGTGCTCCTAGATTTTGATCAAGTCAGTAGATCGGATTTGGGGGAGAATTTTTGGAGTGTGTTGGAAATTCAACATGTGTAATCAATTGTCAGTTTCTGGTTCAGTTAATGTATTCTAGACCGGAGTTTCTCTTTGCTTTGTATTGTTAGGTGCCATCTTGGCACCTATTGGATCTGGATTGTAGCTGTTATTTTTTTTTGTTTAATGATTTTTCTTATTATTCTTCAAAAAAATATTAATAAATGGTAACAATCCTCACCATGAGGTCTGCAAAGGATATACCAGTTAGGTGAGATACAAAGGAAAGGTCTTCTCTTTTGTAGAATATCCAAGGTGTTTATTTTCCCATAATACACTTTTTGGCAAAAAGCCATAACCTTAGGGGGAATAGGCTTGCACCAAATTTCCTTAACAGGGAAGAGCTGGTTGGAAGGAGACGGAGAAAGGGATTTGAAAAATGAAGCACAAGAAAAAGGCCCATTCAGCTAGGGTGTCCAAATGTGCTTATCTAGTTTAGAAGGGTCCAAACAAACCTTATCAAGGAGGCTTAACATGCTGATTAAACAATCAATTTCCTCCTCCTTTAAACCTCTATGGCACCTGAAATCCTAGTTTGGTGTCAATGGATTTTCCAGAGGGGAGAAAAAATTTGATACAAAGTCCTTTTTATACCGAGAAGGGAAGAGATCTTTCAAAGGAATCTCTCCAACCCAAATATCCTCCCAAAAGAGGACGGAGTTACCAACACAGACATCATACCTGACAAACCTAAGAAATTGAGGAAGTACCATGAATTGCTTTCCACGGTGATGCCAAGGTTGCCTGCTGAGATACTCTAGCATCCCACCCATTTTTTGATCGACCATGAATACTTCCTACCTCTTCATGCTATAATCTCTCTCTCTCTCTCTCCAAGGGTCACCTCCACAGCCACTTCCCTAGTAATGTTGTATCATTTTGAAGCGACTTTCCTAATCCCAAACCCCCTCCTCTTTATTCTGACATGCCACCTCCCACTTTATCAAATGATCCTTCCTACTTTCCCCCGGTTCCCAAAGAAAATCTTTCATCAATTTCTCCAATTTATTAACTATTGTTTGACTTTACCTAGTACCTACTGGTCTTTATGTCTTGGTTTGTCTTGGTATGCCCTTGTTTTTGCTTAGTGTCCTTGTTACATTAATCATTTTCTTTGTTAGTCTCACAATATGTGAAACTATTTTTTTCCAGGCAAAAGCTGATGAGATTGCAAAATTGATGACTGAAAATGAACAGCTAAAGGCCATAATTGTGGATCTGAAGGTAGGTATGGTCCTTACTACTGTTTTTATTTTCGCTTTTCTATTGCAACTGATTCTCTAATAACAATCAGATATTTTCACCATAATGAAGTTTCCATTGCTTGAAGTACCCCCTAATTTTTCTTACATTTCTGATGAAAATTCCCAATTTAAGGGGTCACAAAAATCTACCATTGAGATACCCTTAATTATATAATTTAGGCAAAAATCTTAACATTACTTCCACTAAAATAATTTTTATGTTGATATTTATCATGAAAAAGAGATAAAAAACTGACAATTTATATTATCAGCTAGCCGTTTATTTATGTGGAAATCAGAGATTTATTAAAATCACATTTGCATGTTTTTCCATGTTAATGTATCCTATATGACCATGATCGATACCTTTCTTCCTTAATCTGGTCTTAATCATTATATATGATTATTTTTGCATTATTTTATTTTTTAGTATTATACCATGTCTACATTAACATTTTCTGTAGTTCTACTGCATTCTTCATAATGCTTACATCAAGTTGAAAATTTTATTCCATTCTGAATTTTCCTATGAAATTTCTCATTGTTAGGCTTATAAAATTTTCCTCAAAATTGAAATTACGAACCATGGACATTTCTCAATTTTCTTTCTTTCCTTGTTTGGTGCATGCATACCTGTGTCCGAAATTTCCCTTTCACTTCATAATTTCATGTCATATGACTGGGCCATCATTTCTGTTTGGTTCATATTTTGGTTTTTGCCTCTTTCTAGAATGTTCTTCCTGAAGAACTAATTTATATAAAATTTAAATTTCCCAGCTTAATTTTTATTTTGAAACTTGCTGCTTGTATCCCTTTGAAACTTGTTGGAGTATGGTGAAAGTGAAAGACCCTGCTTAACTTATGGGTTGCAGCGTTCAGTAACGACAGTTACTAAATGCCACATGATCCAACACCTATCCATGCTTAAATTTATTATTTTAGTTTGATCACACACACCATTTGGTCCCTTATTTGATAGGTGAAACGAATTTATTAGAACAAGAAGAGGGTGAAAAATTACCAATATACAAAGCCAAGAACTCAACAAAAAGAGGCTTATTTCTTATCTGATGAGCTAAATGAAGACGACCATACAGGAGTGAGATTGGAAACTGAATTACCAACCTAATTCCAATAACTACAATGTAGCCCAAAATTTGAGAGCAACATGGTTGATACCTTAAACTCTTGAAGCTAGGGGCTTCATGGGAATGAAGATGTCAAACACACTGGCTGCTTATATTGAACAAAAAGGGTTTAGGCATGTAGCCGGCCCCATATGGTTGGGATAAGGCATGGATGATGATGATGAAGATGGTGATTACCTACTAGGTTATCAAACTTGAAATGTATATTAAAGTCCTTCCCCATACTAAACTATAAAATAATGAAGAGAGGTTGAAAGAAAAACCAGTAAACACAATAAGAAAACTGATCTTTCACCTTGATCTCTTGTAAAAGGGAGGGGATAGTTATTAAGATATTTGTAATCTTTTTCTTTCTTCTTGTATTGGGTGATGCCTCATCACCTTGATCTCTTGTAATCTCTCTTATATTTTACTGTATTTTTTTATTATAAAAATTGTTCTTTGCCTAGCAATTTGGAAGTTAGCTTTTTCTCAGGGGTACCCCTAGAAATTGTGGACTATGATTTGTTCCTTTTTTCGAATATATCTGAAGAGACCTATAGATACCAGGAAACTACTTCCAAATTACCAGAAACATCACAAAAATGAAAGAAAAGGAAATATATTCAAAGTAACAATCAATTAACTTAAACATGGTACAAGTACCTCCTGTGAAACACCATAGAAATTCTTAGTTACTAGGACTGGGAGTACTATTTCCATGGGCTTCCATTGAATTCCTGTACGTATTGGATAATAATACTTTAGATTGAAATAAAGGAAGATTTGAAGAAGGTTAAAAACAAAAGGAGCAAGGGAAGGAAACGAATAAGATACCTAAGGAAACTTGATAAAAAAGGAAAAAACGCCAGAAATAGATTATGTATGTGTTGGGCGGGGTCTAGTGATTACCTCACCTTATATGGACATACGTAAAAGCAAATGGTGAGAGTTTATCTCTAATTCTTCTTGCAAGAGTGGGGTTAGCATCCTCTTTAAGCTAAGTGGTTAGGTTGTCTTGGTATTTTGGGTTTGTGTTTTCATGAATTGGGTCCTCCCCAGTGGAATCTTTTCTCACTTAGGTAAGTGACCTGATCTAAGGGGCATTTTGGGGTATCTTGAGTCAATGGGAGTCATTTGGTTGGCCTTGATTGCCTTTAAGTGTTCTAGATCTAATATATCTTTTTTTTTTTGGATCAACAGCACATAGATTTCATTAAATGATTAAATCGAAAAGGGATACAACAAGAGGTTGTGAATGCTACTGGAAAAACCGAAAAATCACATGCACACCCTGCCACCCTATTACAATTGTGTCCAATACATTTGTTGTTTGTGAGCACCTTGTTTAGCCAAACCATCTGCAAAACAATTATCCAATCTTTTTACCCAACTTATTTGAATGTTCATATCTTTTGAGAACCACTTAAATCATCTAATTTCATTTCTGAATTGCCACACCACCCCCTTACCTTTACTCAGCCACCCTACTACTATCTTCAAATCCCCTTCAATGATCAGCTTTACAATTCCTATTTCCTTGGCTTTTTGTGTCCTGAAAACTACTACCAAAATTTCTGCCCTTACTGAATCACCTTCTTTAATTGGACCCGAAAAACAAATCCCAGATAGTTCCACCCTCATCTCTTATCATCCCCAATTCCTGAAGGTCCAAGATTGCCCAGGCTGCCATCAAAATTTAATTTCATCCACCCACCACTTGGGGTCACCAAACCTCTTTGTTTCCTCAGGAAGGTTCAGCTATTTCCCCCAAATTCCTAAAAAACCTATTTACTGCAAATTCTGAGAAGAGCTTCAGTGTCTTCACCCAATTTGCAACTCTTAATGTTATAGATTCAATTAGTGTCCCCTTGCTTCTCTCCTTCTCCCCAAATATTCTAAAATTTTTCTCTTCCCAAACTGTCCAAACCACCGCCACTGAAAGTGAATCTTTTATATCTCAGCGATTGGAAGTGAATCTTTTCCTGTCCAAGGGCCAAAAGTTGGCGTAAAAATTGAAATATCAGTATTTCTAGATCTGAGGTTGGATTTGCTATTTGAGGTATTTGATTCACAAACCTACAATTATTTCCTGTGTATTTGTGTGTGAATGTTAAACTTTCCTGGATATCCATGTGTTCCTGTGAATATTTATGGCCCATATCTTAAATTTGACCTGCGCATATTCATACTGATATGGATATTTTAGTCGTTGATGCCAGTTAAGATATCTGAGGTGCTTCATGTATGGAAGCTTCCTCAGTATCATACTATTTTTTGGAACCATGCTCCACTTGTACATTCTGAATAGTGAAGAGGCCATTACCCAATGTTGGTCCCAGCCATCCTGGATTTGGGAGGGCTAGACTGGATACAAGGCTAATCTCTGGCAGTTTAGCAAAAAGGTGGCTGCTCTCAGACTTGTGTTCTCACACAACACTTGTTGTCATGACCATAAGGGTTTGTGCTTAATTTTTTCTATTTAAAAGAATTATTTATTTCGTATTGTCTATGCATTTGTTTGATCCAATGGGGTAAGGTGGTTGTCCAGCCCAACATTCTGTTGTATATGTTTTTGTTTATTCTAATCAAATTTCTGTTACTCATAAAAAATCATTTGTTTGATCGAAAATTATCAGACTTATGAAATGGTGTTATGTAACCATCTTGAAAATCTTTTTTATCATGGTGAAATCACCTTGTGAGTATTATTGTAAATGTTTTCTTTGGTTGTTAATAGTAGAACATATTCTACAGAAAAAATCCAGTGAGTCAGAAGTTGAGTCATTGCGAGAGGAGTACCATCAAAGAGTAGCAACTCTTGAAAGGAAGGTATTGATATTACACATCCCTTTTTTTCTGTATGTAAACATTAGATTGCATATCACTCTTGAAGTTTGTGTATTTGGGCATTAACAAGGTAAGACTTGTATTTCAATTGTGCAAGTGATTTGTGTCTATCAATGTCCATGCAGTACCTATTAGCTTTTCATTTTCTTTGATTTCCACTGTTTTTTAATGGCATGGAAATTATAGAGGTTACTAAATTTTCCTTTTGGCAATCTCATGCTGTTATGCATTGCTTATTGGGATGTCTTTCATTAGTAGGACTTCATTTTGTATTCACATATTGTTGAATAGCACTTGGATACAAATTTCTTAATTTATTGTAGGTATTAAATATGATTGGGATAGTCAATTTAACTCTACATTATAATGTATTTAACAAACTTATAATTCAAATGGCATCAGAGATCTCTACCATTTAAATAGATGGATTGCTTGAAAGCAAAACTTTGAAGATGCAGAGCTTCTATCCTGTTAAAAGGTCATTACCCAATGCTGGTCCCAGCTATCTGGGGTCTTCGGAGGGTATACCAGATACAATCCTAACATTTGGCTTTTTTTTCTTTTCTTTTTTTTTTTTTTTTTGCACAAAGTGGCTGCTCTCAGACTTGAACCCATGTTCTCACACTTCCCAGTCCGAGATTTTACCATTATACCAAGTAATGGCCCCTGACTTTTATCCTGTTAATACTGAATAAAAACTTTTATCCTGTTAACTGTTACACAATATGATGATTAATTTATGATTTTTTTGTTTGATATTAGTTTCTGAAAACTTGAAATTAAATTATGCTTATAGCAGGTCTTTGTCAATCTCACAAAGACTCCAGAGGTCAAATTTATTGTGTAACCTTTATTTTTTTCTAGGTGGATGTTGAGAAATAATTGTGATGGGGATTATCAAGAGTCCTGAAAGACATCGGACTATCAGAGGATGTCATATGCTGGTCTGTCATTGGAGAATGTCAAGGATCTTGAGTTAGTTATGGGCTGGTCTATCAGTTCTCATATGGCATGATGATGGTTTGGGGTTCACCTGGGATCTAGGGTGATGTTTTTTCAAATATTTCTTGAATTTCTGGAGCAGTGGTACTTTGACCTAGGGGTGTCAATGGTATCTGAAAATTTGAGTTCAAATTCGAGATTTGACATAATTGAATCGACTTTGGATAATTCGAATATTATGATCGCTTGAATTTGAATATCATCATTTAACTTACTGAATTGAATTCGGGTATGACCTGATTCCATTTGATAATATCCAAACTAATTATGTATATAAATAATTTCATGTAATCAATATATAATATAATATATAAATTATATAGATAACTTATATATTTATATACTTTATATTATATATTTATATTAATTACCTAAAGTAATTAATCAGTCAAATTCGGATTGAATTGAATAATCGATTATTTAGTCAAATCTGAGTTCAAATTTTGCTTGTTTTGATTTGAATTCAGTCCTCTATAGTCTAATTTTCCTGATTTTATTAATGCTTAGGTGCAGTGCTGTTTCAAGGAGTAGACACTTTATTACTGAAGGGGGTATTTTAGTCATTTAATTTATTGATGGTCTATCCTCCTTTGCTTGGGATGTGGTGGTGGGTATTTTAGTTATTTGATTTTACTTTCCTTTGGATAAAATATGGAATTCCTGCATCCCATCTAAGGTTGCTTTCTTGGTTTGGACAGCTTCACTTGGTAGATGTTTGGCAAAAGTCATCTGATCAGAAAGAGGAATACTAGGACAATGATATTTGATACTTATACATTAAATGCTTAGAATCTTCAAGTCACCTCTTTATACATTGGAGTCTCTCTCACCACTAATGGAATCTAGCCTTCATTGTTTTTGGGGTGAAATTCTGCTTGCTTGAAACAGTTCTGGAATTAATTAAAGGATGGGGAATACAGGGGTGTTAAGAAGAAGAGGAAAGGTTTTATAGGGTATTTTACCTTCTGCTATCATTTGTACTGTGTGGAGAAAAAAGGAACATGCACATTTTTGAGAATAAACGCACAGATATGGATGTAATAAGAAGCAATTTAAAAGGACTATTACGTTCATGGATAAGTATACAAAAACCTTTTCAGGGAATCTGACCTAGTTCTTTTCTTGATGCTGGGTCTCTTCTTAGTCATACATTTTTGCTTTGTTTTTGTATATCCCCACTGTACAATCTCTCAATGTGCATGGGTTGATTGTATATTTTGGTAGTATATTATCTTACCTTTTCAAAAAAAAAAAAAAAAAAAGAAAACTCAGCCTTAATCCTGACTATTTGGGGTTGACTACATAAATCCTGTCCCACCATTTTTCTCTAGCTACGTTTTCTGTCAAATTATAAGTCTTTAAATAATTTTATGTCACTTCCAGACCACATATTCCTTGATCTTCTACTAGCTTTCATAGATCTTTCTACTTGCATCATTTCACTCCTCATTGGTGCAGTCATTAGTTGTCTATATACATGACCAAACCATCTTAGTCTACTTTCTCTCATCTTGCTACTAATTGGGGAATGGGGTTACAGCTAAGTCCTTTCCAATGCCCTCATTTCTGATTCTGTCCTTTCTATGTTTCCACTCATCCAGTGGTGATATGACCTAAGTCTTCATGCCAGTGGTGATATGACCTCTTCTCTTGTGTGTGAGGCAAATAACATTGAAATCGTTCCCTTTACACCAAGGATCTTCCAATAATCCCCAGATGCTGTAAAGTTCTTTCCATATCTCCCTTCTACCTTTATATGATATAAGCCTGTATGCATATTTAGGATTTAAGGCACCATTTAAATATGTAACTTTGATACAAATAAACTCACATTTGCAGCCACAGATGCTAGACCTAATAATTCTGATTATTGAGATCTTTATGATTGACAAAAGTAAATATATCCCTAGAAGCCCCAAGAAATGGAGCTATAGTCTGGCTTCTATTAATATCTATCCAAAAACTTTCTGGCTTGTCTAACACTTATCTCCTGAATTTGGAAATACAGAATTGAACCATGTTAGTTTCATTTTCTGCAAATATTTCTTGGTCATTCTCTCTTTCTGGCACTGCCCAAACATCTCATATTCCAAGTCAGATGCCTCACAAAATAAACTTCTTGGCCCCTAACAACTGGAATTGCTAGTTTTGGTAGGGTGATTCTTTGTACTCTTATTAGTCATGTTACAGTTTCTACTAGATTTAATAAAAACCTATTGACACTAATTCCATTTCAACAAAGCCCTTGATTTTAGAAATTAAATCTAAACTTATCCCAAATTTTCCATTTAATTTATCTTTAATCCAAAAACATATTCAATTGAAACCCACATTTTTTTTTCTTTTGACTTGCATCAAAATGTCTTGAGTATTACCTTTGCACTCCCTTCTTCATTAGTTTTGTTGAAAGCTTTTTATTGATGATAAAAGAAATGCACCTACTGAAATATGGGGTATGTTTGGCCCTTTTAACATTTCAAGTTTTCTTATGATCTTTTCAAGAAATTTTCTTAATGTAAAAATGATAATTTCTTGAAATGTTTTGCACTGTATCAATTTTCTACCCAATTAGAGAGGAGAAAACTTTTTAGTTCCAAAGCTAAGCCTTCATTCCATTAGATTCCTAAACTAGCCACTACTCTAATAGATAGTCTTGTGAGAGTGAGTCTTTAAGATTTAGCTTTTCTAGGGCATACTAGAGGGTATTCTGTATGTTTTTGTATAGAGGACCTGATTGTGGGGGTGGGGCACCTAGGTTCTCCTATTTCTGTAACGAGATTTGATGCTTTTTACTTACATATTTTTCATGTTTATTCTCGCGTCAATGTTACTAATGTATAACTATAGAGCAAACTGTAGGTATCTGTAAACACATCTGATTTTTTTGTGTGCAAAATTCTGCTTAGACTTGCTCCTTTTTCTTCAATGTATGTTTGCACTAGTTTTCTTTTGCAAACAATGATGTGTAATCACAATTATGTTTTCAGGTTTATGCACTTACAAAGGAGCGGGATACACTAAGGAGAGAGCAAAATAAAAAAAATGATGCTGTTGCACTTTTGAAAGAAAAAGATGAGATAATCAATCAAGTAATGGCCGAAGGTAGAGCTACAAGGAATCTGTAATTGCCAATATTGTGCCATATTTATTCTCTTGCAGGGCTGTTATATAGATTATTCATCACTGTTAGAGTGAGCCGAATAGGGGTAGTTTAGTAATCTCATGTTAGTTAAGTACTTTGCTTATGTGGCTGTTTTATTAGAGTACTCTGCCCCACACTTAAGTGAGGGCAGTTTAGTCTTTGTAAGTGTAATTAGAACCTAATAAACATAAGGGGGTCGACTGAATTGGTGACTATGCTAGCATGAAGAATATAAGGAATGAACTCAATGTCTATCACCCCCTTACTCCAGATGTTAAAGTTCAGCAACAACAAAGGGAGCAACTAGATGTTACAAGATTTTTAATGGGGCTGAAGTCGGAATATGAACCACTTAGAGCCCAAATATTGGGGGGCTCTACTCTTCCTACACTTGAGGAAGTATTCTCAAGGTTTCGTAGAATTTCTTTGGGACAGACAGAGAACTCCACACAGTCTGATAGATCAGCACTTGTGACAGCTAGAGGGGTTGGACATAGTACAAGAGGGGGAGGTCATGCTCTCCGAGGAGGCCGTGGTAGTTCCATGATTAGTCGGAGTGGTCGTGACTCGGAGGGAGGCCGTGGCAGAGGGAAGAATAACGCTACAAGGAAATGTACTCATTGTGGTAGAGAGGGACACACAGTGAATTTCTGTTATGATCTACATGGCCCTCCCTCTAAATGGGCTAATCATGCTGTAGCAGGTGAGGTTGATATCAGTGACAGTAAACCGGCAGACCGAACTCCTCCCACATCTACATCTACCTCTGGGAGGGAAATGGTGAGCGTACCGTGTGATGAGTATGAACGGTTCCTTCAAACTACTTCACAGCATACCACTGCCACACTTGCCCAATCAGGTATTGCTTGCATGTCATCTAAAACTTCTCCTTGGATTATTGACTCTGGAGCCTCAGATCATATGGTCGGGACTCCAGGTGTGTTCTCTTCTCTTTCTAAAACCTCCACATCACAAATTGCCAATGGGTCGTCATCTCCCATATGTGGTGTTGGCAATGTTGACATGGCTTCTGTGCCCTTATCATTTGTTTTATATGTCCCTAAGTTTCCATTCAATCTTATGTCTGTTAGTGAAATAACCAAAGCTCTTAACTGTTCTGTTACCTTCTTTCCTTTCACTTGTGTTTTTTAGGATCTCAAGACGGGGAAGAAGATTGGTGGGGGGCATGAAACTGGTGGACTGTATTATCTTAACGGTGGTGGATCTTCATCTGCTTTTCAGACTTCACTTACTCCTCTACAATGGCATTGCCGACTGGGACATCCATCTCTCAAGGCTCTCAAGATTTTGGTCCTGTCGTTGAGTCATTTGTCAGCTTTGCAATGTTAGTCATGTCAGTTTGGGAAACATCGTCATGTGTCCTTCAGTCCAAGAGTTGAGAGTCGTATGTTGAGTCATTTTTCTTTGGTTCATTCAGATGTTTGAGGTCCAATCAAAATAGTCTTATAATGGGTACAAGTATTTTGTCTCCTTTATTGATGATTGTTCAAGAATGACATGGATTTACTTAATGAAAGAAATTAGTGAATTGTTTTCCATTTTTTAAAAATTCCATGCTGAAATACGCACACAATTTGGTGTTCCAATCAAAATTCTCCGTTCAGATAATGGTCGTGAATACTTTCTTACTTCATTTCAATAGTATTTAGAACAACATGGCATTATTCATCAGACATCATGTGCATACACCCCTCAACAAAATGGGGTAGCTGAACGGAAGAACCGTCAGATTCTTGAAACTGCTCGGTCTATTCTTCACCACATGAATGTTCCTAAACGTTTTTGGAGTGATGCTCTACTCACTGCATGTTTTCTCATTAATCGGATGCCCTCCTTCATCCTTCATGGTCGGTCCCCCTTCTCTATCTTGTTTCCCACTTTATCTTCATTCCCATTAATTCCTCGTGTTTTTGGTTGTGTATGCTTTGTCCACAATCTGAGCCCTGGAATAGACAAGCTAGATGTACGCTCAATTAAATGTATCTTCCTTGGCTACTCATGGACTCAAAAAGGGTATAAGTGTTATAATCCCATTACCCGGAAGTGCTATGTCTGCCCTGATGTCACATTTTTTGAGTCAGTCCCCTTCTTCTCAAGTCCTGAAGCGCCTTCGTCTCCACCCGCACTTCCTCTTCCTCTCCCTGTCAGTGATCTAGTTCCAGATGTTGTTGTTGGAGTAGACTCATCACCTCATCCCGTGCAGATCACCACCGAACGTCCACCAATCCGGCAAGTGTATACACGTCAAACGACACCGGCCCCTCCTCCAGCTTCTACCTCATTTGCGGATCATCTCATGGCTTTTATTGTTGAACCTTCAGACCTTGACCTACCCATTGCCTTACGGAAAGATAAACGCAATTGTACCCTCCATCCCATTTCCAATTTTGTTTAATTATCTCATCTTTCTACATCACATCGACAGTTTGTTTCCCTTTTATCCTCTATTTCCATACCTAACAATGTTCAAGAAGCTCTCAGTTCACCTGATTGGCGGCGGGCAATGGAGGAGGAACTTTCTGCTCTTCAACATACTCAAACGTGGGAACTTACTACTCTCCCACCTGGTAAGCATGCTGTGGGATGTAAATGGGTGTATACTGTGAAATACTTGCCAGATGGTAGTGTGGAGAGTCTGAAGGCCAGACTTGTTGCTAAAGGTTATTCACAGTTGTATGGATTGGACTACATGGAGACATTCTCTCCGGTGGCTAAGATTGGTTCTGTTCGTGTACTAATTTCCCTGGCAGTTATGTATGATTGGCATCTGTTTCAGCTTGATATAAAGAATGCCTTTCTCCATGGTGATCTTATGGAGGAGGTATATATGGAGCAACCACCTGGGTTTGTTGCTCAGGGGGAGGATGGTAAGGTATGCAGATTGAAGAAGGCAATTTATGGGCTGAAACAACCGCTGCGTGCTTGGTTTGGGAAGTTCAGTGAAGTGGTGAAGAGTTTTGGAATGAAGTAGTGCCAGGTAGATCACTCAGTGTTCAATTATGACTCAGAAGCTGAGAAGATTCTATTAGTGGTCTATGTGGATGATATTGTCATTACTGGCAGTGATAAATTGGGGATTGGCAAATTAAAGGTATTTCTGCAAAATCATTTCCAAACAAAAGATCTTGGGACATTGAAATATTTCTTGGGAATAGAGGTTGCCAGGTCAAAACAAGGTGTAAATCTGTGCCAAAGAAAATATATTCTTGATCTATTGGAAGAAACAGGACTGTTAGGTGCAAAACCGGCTGAGACCCTTATGGAATCAAATGTTAAGTTGAGCAGTGATACAGGAGAAGTATTTGAAGATCCTGAAAGGTATAGACGACTAGTGGGGAAGCTGAACTATCTGATTATCACGAGACCCGACATATCCTTTGCAATCAGTGTGATGAGCCAATTCATGCAGAACCCTCGTATACCTCACTAGGATGCAATTCTTAGAATTGTGAGGTATTTGAAAGGAGCTCCAGGCCGTGGACTATTGTATAAACCAGGAGGAAAACTTGAAGTAGTGGGGTATACAGATGTAGACTGGGCAGGCTCAGTGAATGATAGAAGATCTACTATGGGCTATTGCACATTTCTTGGAGGAAATCTTGTGACGTGGAAGAGTAAAAAGCAGACGGTTGTGGCCAGAAGTAGTGCTGAAGCTGAGTATAGGGCCATGGCACATACTACCTGTGAGTTAGTGTGGTTGAGGAATCTTCTACAAGAAATTGGGTTTCACATGGATAAACCTATGAGACTGTATTGTGACAACCATGATGCACTCCATATCTCATCCAATCCTGTATTTCATGAGAGAGCAAAGCACATAGAGGTTGATTGCCACTTTGTGAGGGAGAAGGTTCTTGCTGGAGAGATAAACACAGAACATGTGGGCTCAAATGATCAATGGGCAGATTTGTTTACAAAAGCTCTAAACTCAGGGAAAGTGAACCATCTATGTAACAAGCTGGGATTATATGACATATATTCTCCAGCTTGAGGGGGAGTGTTAGAGTGAGCCGAATAGGGGTAGTTTAGTAATCTCATGTCAGTTAAGTACTTTGCTTATGTGGCTGTTTTATTAGAGTACTCTGCCCCACACTTAAGTGAGGGCAGTTTAGTCTTTGTAAGTGTTTTTAGAACCTAATAAACATAAGGGGGTCGACTGAATGGGTGACTAATTAGTTTTCGACTAAACCCTCCTGTTCTCTCTTTCTCTTGTCTTCTTCCTCATCTTCTTCTTCCTTCTTCACTGGGTCGGATTACTGTAGCTGCTCTAAAACAATCACCAATCTCTTCAATCTTTGTTGTGTTTCTAAATGCCATTTGTAAGGGGATTACACCAATTAAGCTAAACATTTATTTAAAATATGACTGGTTTAGTGGATGGAAACTTTCTTTTTGGGAAATAAGTTTCAATGAGTAGGTCTAGACTAATGCATGCTGACACAGATAAACCAGTAAAAATGGTTGTATATGAGGTCCATATTTCTTGAAATAGCATCCAGAATAGATATCCCTCGGCTTAACAAATTGAGGCTTCTCATTGGAGAGACACAATTGGAGAAAAATCAACGTTAAATGCAATACTTGATTTAATTGAAGTCTACTGGAATCTATTGGTGCTGATAGGATTTTGCATTTCTTAGGAGAGATAGCAAACAGAAACAAGCTACTGGGAAATGCTGATGCTTTGTCAGGGCAATTATTAAGGTTAGATGCAATACTTCACTACACTTGGAAGTCAAATGGGATCTAAATAAACCAAAGTAGAAGTCTCATCCAACTCAGTACATTAGAAATCTCCTCCTTTTCCCGCTGTCTAAATCCCACTTTCCTTGTTCAATTGCTTCGTCAGTGTAAACAAAAATATAACTTAACTTAATCATCTGCGTAACAAATTCCTTGCTGGATTTCTTGAAATGCATATGCTACTCCTATGTCCTGCTTAAGATCAATCAATTAATCACATCTCACTAATTTGAGAAGATTGCTACTGGGCTGTTAAGCATTGAACTCAGAGAGAAGTAAATGTCTGTAAATACATAAAGTTAAATGGCCATCCATGGATAAACAAGGCAGTATTGCCTATTATTTATTCATCAAATTTCTATTCTTGTATCAAACATCTTTAGTTCTTGTTTTTTGAAATTCTAAGGTAACTTGATCCTTCATAAAGTCTAATCGGTTTGTTTGTTATATGTTCATATGTTGATATTTGAATCTAATTCTCTTCCATGGCAGGTGAAGAGCTTTCTAAAAAGCAAGCTGCTCAAGAATCACAGATCAGGAAATTAAGAGCACAGGTATACAGCCAATTCTTTTGATTTTCTGATTTGTTTAATGTTGATCCTGTTGACCCTCATAGATCCTTTTCTTCTAAAGAAAATCTAATGGATATTTTTTTTTCCTTTTTTCTGTGAAAGCTAGATCAGAGAGTTTGAAGAAGAAAAGAAAGGGTTGATTACCAGACTTCAGGTATTTAAGATCTAAAATCATGTAGACCTTTCTCTCTTTTGTGGTGGATTATCTGCAAAATATAGGTTTGTTTGCATATTATCATTCTTTTACTGCATTTAATAAATTTTCAGTTGCTGTGCAAATGTTCATGTGCTTTGCTTGTGGCAGTTTTAGATGATGATGATGGTGGTGATAGTAATAATATATGTCCGAATTGTTCCACATTTTTTTTATATTTCTATGTCTATATAAATAATTCTTATTTATCACACTTGTTCTTGTTTAATACGATGAATATATAATATTAGAGATGTGCCCAAATATTTTACAAAATTTATGTATTTTTCATAGTTTTTTTTGTGCTTTTGTCATTTTTTAGTTTTTATCATCTGATTATGACATCATGGGTTGATCCACTTGACTTGGATGGTTGGATTGCTTATTTGCCACCTGGATGGAAGAATGGTTTTGTTTTTTGATCAGTTTTAAAAAAAACTTGGTTTTTTAATTTATGCTATTAATAGTATTGGATATAGGTGAAATTAATAGAATTTATTTGTGAGAAAAAAATACCTTAAATATAGGATTTAATGAGATAGAATGGGAGTTAATACCTTAAATATAAGACTTAATGAGATGGAATTGAATGAGGTGAAAAGTAGTAGTTCAAATTACATTTTATGCCTTAATAATTAGAGAGGGACTAAATTCAAAAATTAGGGTATTTTAGTCAAGAGAAAAAGTTCCACAAGCTCATCCATACTTTCAAGAGTGATATAGATATAGATTTTTTTTTGAGATTTTTTCTACAATTTATATTTTTATGTGTTAAAAATAATTCTTTTTTTTATAACACATATTTTTATGTGTAAAAAATGGGGTATTTTAATCAAGAGATGTGCACAAATGTCTTATGCAAAATTGACGTGTCTTTCCATATTTATGTTTTTTATATATATATTTTTTTTCATTTTTATTATTTAATTATGACATCAAAGGTTGATGTATTTGACCCAAGAGTTGAAATGTTGTCCCGCCACCAAACAGGAATACAATTTAATTTTTTGGTTGGTTTTAAATTTTGTATTTCATTTCCATCATCAATAAAAACAATTTTGTTTATCACACTTATTTTTCTTTGATATGATTAATATAAAATTTTTAGAGATGTGCTTGATTTTTTTATAATTTTTTTATTTATTTCTATTAAAACATTTTATTATATAACTATGACATCATGAATTGTCCCATTTGACCCAGATGGCTGAATTGCTTACCTGCCACCTAGATGGAAGAACAATTTTTGGGGCCGTTTGACAAGTCTTCTTTGAAAGATCTTCTAGAAGCTCTAGGAGTCAAAAGACGTAGTGAGATTTTGCATTAAGATCTTGATAGCCTGAAGACCATTTGGTTAAGGCGGGTCATTTGGTGTGTTTCCGCGCAAATATGAGTTGAAAAAAACTGAAAAAGCTCCATTTGGAGCTTCTTGAAAATCACCCAAATTGGGCTTCGCACGTCTTTTCGTCATTACGTCTTTTGGCAGCTAGATCTTTTTCCAACCAAACTGGAAAAGACGAAAACGTGGGCTGCCGGGCTTCTAAAAAGCTGATTGCCTGCATGAAAAGATGCGCCAAACGGGGCTGAACATTTTTAGGTCAGTTTTAAAAGTATTGGACATGGATCTTATTAGTAGACTTTATTAGTGATAAAAATACCTTAGATATAAGATTTAGTAAGAGAGAATGAGAGTTGATACTTTAAATATAAGACTTAATAAGAGGTATTTAAATGAGGTGAAAAGTAGTAGTTCAAATTACATTTTTAGTATCACAATAAGAGAGGGACTAAATTAAAAAATAGGGGTATTTTAGTCAAGAAGAAAAGTTCCACACCCTCTTTTATACTTTTAATAAATAGTTATTATATTACATATAATAGTAATAATACATGCATTCATACGTATGTATGTATATATGTATTCACACACTTGAACACCCTCATTTGACACACACACAGACAGATGATATCCAATAATATTAGTATTACATGAAGATTTATTTATATCTTATTGATGAAATATATTTCTACCAAAAATATATGATATGAAAGGTTACATTCTTAACAATTTCATCATTCTTAGGGCCTAAACTTTGAAACCTAAGCTGGAAATTGAAAAGTAGGTGTGGGTAGTCAGTCTGGTTTGGATATTGGGATGGGCGGATGGCATGGTGATATAAACTGATGGTACAGAAAATATTTTTCTTAAATTAAAGAATGTAATGAAAAAATAACCGAAAGAAAAATTGGTCCATGTTCAGGAATGGCTAAAAGCTTTTGCAAATGCATGAGCTGCTGGATTGCAGTTCGGCTCCAGTTATTGTGGAAGAGTTTGCTCAAGACTGTTCTCCATGGTAGTTCGGATATTTGCTGAGATTGGTTCACTCTTTTGGTGCCTCTTTGAACACCTCAATCAACTGGGGTCCTAGGAGTGCCAATATGCTAACTGATCAGTTGGAAAGAATTGGGGTAGGCAGAGAAAATTGGGACTAGGGATGCCCAGGGATGGGCTATAATTTGTAAGATCTTTTTTTCCCCTTCTTTCTCTGTTTATGCTTGTATTTTGGGCTGTTGTGGCTGAAGCTGTTGTAATCTGCTCATTGTTTTGAGCCCTTCTCTTGTTTCTCTTGTTCCCCCTCTCCCTCTTCAATGAAAGTTTCTGTTGATTATCAAAAAAAAGTTGTGGACTATGTCTTTTCTTATTATCGAGTACATGATATATTTTCCAGTCTTATGCATGGAACCAGGTCCTTTGTTAGTGTGGAGGAATGCAATAATACACTAATACAACTTCGTCTTTCTGATTTCTGATTGCAATTTAATCTTGAACCAATATTTCAATCTTCTGATTGTGCTGTTTGTTCATTTGTCTTAGAATCAACAGTACAAGGGTACTTAGGTCTTTTGTCTATCTATTTGAGATTGAATAGTCCGTTTTGTCTGAGTTTAAGTTATGTGTTCCATACTTAATGAGGGACAATATTGACTTTTATAATTCAATATATACAATAGAAATACAAAGTGGGTTGGCTGGGTGAGTGAATAGTTTTATCTCCTAGACTGAACCCTTCTTCTCCTCTTCCTCTCTTTCTCCTTCTATTCTTCTTCTATTCTTCTTACATACTTCGGACCTAGAACTGAACTAGGGTTAGTTGACCTATTCACATGGTATCAGAGCAATAAGAAACCGGTTTCGAACTCAATCTTCTTTCATCGCCCTTCATCCTCCTGGGATCGCCATATCAGAATTTTTTTTTGCAGTAACACTTAGACAGATTGGAAGATCGATAAGGGGCCAAAAAAGGAGTGATCATTTTTTGTTCTTGGAGGTAAATATGGCTCTAGTTTCTGTGGTGGTGTACTAAATGCCCTCTACTTGATGATACGAAGGGGGCTCGTTGTGGACAGGTGTGAACAGAAATTTCTATTCGGATAATAGTGGAGTGTGGTTGTTTTTCTTTGGGCTGGATTTCATTTATGTGGCAGTGTGGATTGGTAGGTATGCATATGAACCTCTTTTCTTTCTGTTTATACCTGGATATGTGTGTTGACAAAAGGGTTTTTGAGTGCTGAGCTCATGACAACAGTAGTGTGGTCATAATTATATTTTATTGTGAAGTGTGTGGTGTGGTGCTGAATAGTAGAGGGTGACTCTTTTGTTTATTATAGTGATTTCTTTGTGGGGTGAGGTGAATCGGTTAGGATGGCATCAACTGGAGAAGGTGGTGACAATAAGACAAGTGTTATGATTTCTCCTGATTACTTAAATGTTCAAATGACCTCTGTTAAATTAAATGGTGAGAACTATGTGCCATGGGCTAAATCTGTGGACGTGTTTTTAAGAGCCAAGAAAAAGGTGAAACATGTGAGAGAGGAGAAACTCTCTTATGATTCTCTAGGGTTTAGTGATTGGGAACAGGAGGATGCACAGATTATGACCTAGTTGTGGAATAGCATGGAACCTAAAATTAGTGTTAATTTTATGTTCCTGGATAAAACTAAGGAAATCTAGGACCACACTAAGAAACTTTATTCCGGCCAAGATAATACGACTAGAGTATATCGGCTTTATCAGTACTTTAATCTGAAGCAGGGTAACCAAAGCTTGGAAGAATACTATGCAAGCATGAGGAACTTTCGTAATGAGCTTAATGTAAATCATCCTTTGACTCCAGATGTTCAAGTTCAGTAACAACATGGGAACAACTTGATGTGACAAGGTTTCTAGTGGGTTTAAAGGCTGAATATGAACCTATTTGAGCACAAATACTGGGAGGGTCTGCTATTCCCTCTCTTGAAGAAGTGTTTGCTCGTCTTCAGAGGATTTCTATTGATTCTACATAGTCTTCCTCTCTCTCGGACATGTCTGGTTTTGTGGTGACTAGAGGGGGAGGTCATGGAAATAGAGGTGGTGGATGTGGTCGTGGGTTTCTAGGAAACCGAGGTGATCATATGTTTAATCGTATTGGTGGCCGTAGTGGAGGTTGAGAGTCAAGGGGAGGCCGTGGTAGAGGAAGAAGTAATGGACCTAGGAAATGCACATAATGTGGATTAGAGGGACATACTGTTATTTTTTGTTATGATTTACATGGTCCACCTTACACTTGGGCTAATCATGCTGTGACTAGTGGCAGTGGTACAGTTAGTGAAAACCAACATACTGATTAGACCCCCTCCACATCTACTGGTGCTTCTGGAAAGGAAATGGTGATGTCTCAACTCCCACGTGAGGTATATGAGAAATTCCTTCAGACATCCTCTCAGTAGAACATAGCTACTCTTGCCCATTCAGGTATGGCTTGCTTGGCTTCCAAACCTTCACACTGCATCGACTTTGGAGCCTCGGATCATATGTCTGGGACTCCAGATATGTTTTCTTCATTCTCGCCATCTTCTACTTCTCAAACAGTTACACTTGCTAATGGTTCTACCTCTCCCATCTACAGTGTTGGTGATGTTGATCTGACCCTCCTTGTCCTTATCCTTTGTTTTATATGTACCTAAGATCCCTTTTAATCTTAGGTCTGTTAGTAGACTAACAAAGTCACTTAATTGTTCTATAACCTTTTATCCCTCTTCTTGTGTGTTTCAGGATCTCAAGACGGGGATGAAGATTGGTGGAGGGCATGAAGCAGGTGGATTGTATTACCTTGATGGTGGTGGCCTGCCAATAGCTTTTTAGTCATCTCTTACCCGTCTCCAGTGGCATTGCAAACTTGGTCATCCATCTGTCAGTGCTTTGAAATTGCTGGTTCCATCCTTAATTCGTCTTGTATTGTTGGATTGTGAGTTGTGTCAGCTTGGGAAACACCATAGAGTCTCTTTTAGTCCAAGAGTTTTGTCTTGAGTCATTTTTCTTTAGTACATTTAGATGTTTGGGGTCCAAATAAAGTGGAGTCATGCAGTGGTTATAAGTATTTTGTAATTTTTGTTGATGACTTTTCAAGGATGACATGACTATTTTATGAAAGATCGAAGTGAATTGTTCTCTATTTTCCAAAAATTTTATGTTGAAATACGTACCCAATTTGGAGTTCATGTTAAAATTCTTCGCTCAGATAATGCAAAAGAGTACACACCTCAACACCATTTCAACAATACTTAGAGCACCATGGGATAATTCATAAAATTTCTTGTTCCTATACCCCACAACAGAATGGCGTGGCTGAATAGAAAGATCGACATTTACTTGAAACTGCTCAGTCCATTATGCTTGATATGAACGTCCCAAAGTGTTTTTGGAGTGATGCTGTCTTGACATCATGTTTCCTCATCAATTAGATGCCCATGTCTTTGGTTGTCTTTGCTTTGTTCAGAATTTAGGACTTGGTTTAGACAAGTTAGATGCGCGTGCCACCAAATGCATCTTTCTTGGATACTCCAGGGCCTAAAAAGGGCATAAGTGTTATAACCCTAGCTCTCATCGATCCTTTGTGTGCTCGGAAGTCACTTTCTTTGAGTTTGTTCCTTTTTTCTCGAGTACTGATGTCCTTCCTCCTGCTCCTATGATTCCACTTCCAGTTCCAGTTGAGGACCCCCTTCCAATGGTTCCAGTTCTGGTTGAGGACCCCTTACCCGTGGTTCTTGTTCAAGCTCCATCCTCACATTCTCCAGTGCAGGTTAATACTGAGAGGCCACCAATCACACAAGTGTATACTCATAGAAGAGCACCGACCCCTCCTCCAGTTCAGCCCTCGTTGACAGATCCTGTGGTTGCACTTCCTCCTTCTGAACTTGATCTTCCTATTACATTGCGGAAAGGTAAACATAGTTGTACATCTCATCTTATTTCTCATTATGTTTCTGTTGCTCACCTTTTTACTTCCCATTACCATTTTATATCTTTGCTATCCTCTGTTTCCACTCCTAAGACTGTCCAGGAAGCCCTTACTTCTTCAGGGTGGCGACAAGCAATGGAGGAGGAATTGTCTGCTTTACAACACAATCACATGTGGGAACTTACTACCCTTCCTCCCGGTAAGCATGTTGTTGGATGTAAGTGAGTCTACATAGTGAAGTATCTTCCAAATGGTAGTGTGGAGCGATTAAAGGCCAGGTTAGTGGCCAAGGGCTATTCTCAGTTATATGGTGTTGACTATACGGAGACATTCTCTCCTGTGGCTAAGATTGGTTTAGTTTGGGTGTTAATTTCATTAGCAGCAATGTATGGTTGGCCTCTCTTTCAGTTAGACATCAAGAATGCCTTTTTACTTGGTGATCTAGTTGAGGAAGTATATATGGAGCAACACCAGGGTTTGTTGCTTAGGGGGAGGATGGTAAGGTTTGTAGATTCAGTGAAGTAGTGAAGAACTTTGGCATGAAACAGTGTTAAGTAGACCATTCTGTGTTCAACCATGACTCAAAAGATGGGAAAATCTTGTTAGTGGTGTATGTGGATGATATTGTCATAACTGGTAGTGTCAGCAATGGGATTGACAGGTTGAAAAACTTTCTACAAGATCACTTCCACAAGAAGGATCTTGATAAGCTGAAATACTTCCTGGAAATAGAAGTTGCAAGGTGAAGAGTTTGATGATAGGGCTGTTAGGTGCCAAACCAGCTGAAATACCCATGGAACTGAATGCTAAGTTGAGTATTGATGCAGGTGAAGAGTTTGATGATCTTCGAAGGTATAGGAGGTTGGTGGGAAAATTGAACTATCTGACTATCACAAGGCCAAATATATCATTTGTTGTAAGTATGGTGAGTCAGTTTATGCAACATCCTCGGGTTCCACATTGGGAAGTAGTTCTAAGAACAGTTAGGTACCTAAAGGGTGCTCCAGGTCGTGGTTTGTTATACAAAAGTGGAGGAACTCTTGAGATAGAAGGGTATACAGATGTTGATTGGGCCAGATCTATGCCGGATCGGAGGTCAACTACAGGATATTATACCTTCCTTGGTGGCAATCTAGTAACTTGGAAGAGTGAGAAACAAACAGTGGTGGCAAGGAGTAGCGTAGAAGCCGAGTACAGGGCTATGGCTCATACCACGTGTGAACTAGTATGGCTGAAAAATCTCTTGCAAGAAATAGGGTTCTCAATTGACAGGCCCATGAGGTTGCACTGTGATAATCAAGTTGTTGTACACATTTATTCTAATCCAATCTTCCATGAGAGAACAAAGCATATTGAAGTCGACAGCCACTTTGTATGAGAAAAAGTGATCGATGGAGTGATAACTACAGCTCATGTGAGTTTAGGAAACCAGTGGGAAGATTTGTTTACAAAGGGGCTGTCTCGGGGAAGAGTGGATTACATATGTGACAAGTTGGGACTATATGACATATATTCTCCAGCTTGAGGGGGAGTGTTAGAATCAACAGTACAAGGGTATTTAGGTCTTTTGTCTATCTAATTAAGATTGAATAGTCTGTTTTGTTTGAGTTTAAGTTGTGTCCCATACTTGATGAGGGACAATATTGACTTTTGTAATTCAATATATACAATATAAATACAAAGTGGGTCGGCTGGGTGAGTGAATAGTCTTCTTCTTCTATTCTTCTTACATACTTCCGACCTAGAACTGAACTAGGGTTAATCAACCTATTCACAATTTGGAAATTCAATGAATTGCTAAAATGTTATTCACAATTTATACTTTATGAAGTTACTGCAATAGGTTTGTTCATTGATGTCAACAACTAATTTCTTGGTGCATTGTCTGTTCCATTTCCAGGTAGAAGAGAATAAAGTAGAGAGTATTAAAAGAGATAAAGCAGCAACCGAGAAATTACTGCAAGAAACAATAGAAAAACACCAAGCAGAACTTTCTAGTAAAAAAGAATATTACATGAATGCTCTGAATGAAGCCAAGGAGGCTGAAGCATTAGCTGAGGCACGGGCCAACAATGAAGCCAGAACTGAACTTGAGTGTCGTCTGAGAGAGGCAGAAGAACGTGAAGCTACACTTGTTCAAGCACTTGAAGAATTAAGGCAAACTCTTACTCAGAAGGAGCATCAGGTACTTGTTTGAATCATGAGGTCTTGAGCTTGCTCAGCTAACTACCTGGATATTATGATCATTTTTGTGGTTTGATTGATTTTGTAGGCAGTTTTTAGAGAAGACATGCTTCGGAGGGATATTGAAGATCTTCAGAAGCGTTACCAAGTATTCCTCTGAACTTCTTGTGACTATGCCACTAGATTAAAAGCGGCTCCTTGAATATTTCTATTTATTTGTTACCAATGCTTTTCAAACTTTGGGTTGATATTGGTTCAGCTATTTTCCAGGCAAGTGAACGCCGGTGTGAGGAGTTGATTACACAAGTTCCTGAGTCTACTAGGCCACTTTTAAGGCAAATTGAAGCTATGCAGGTTCAGTTCTCAAATTGATAGATTTTCAGGCAAAGGAGTGTTGATTCTGTCAAGAAATTTTATGTCTTACACCCCCTCCAATTGGTTATTCAGTCTTTTGAATTTGATCTGTTTTTCAATGATTACAGGAGACAACAGTCAGGAGAGCAGAAGCCTGGGCTGCTGTGGAGAGATCCCTAAACTCTCGGCTCCAGGTTTTAGGAGTTTTGAAATGATTTCTTTCCCATATTTTCTGAATTGAATTTTTGTCCTTGGGCGTTGTTAGCCTGAAATCTTTTTGCCATTGGATTAACAGGAGGCAGAGGCCAAAGCTGCAGCTGCAGAGGAAAGTGAGCGGTCTGTGAATGAACGCTTATCTCAAACCTTATCTCGTATAAATGTTCTTGAAGCACAGGTTTTTTCTTTTTTCTTTGGCCATGAGTTATTTGTAATTGTTGAAGCCTTTACTGGGATGTTCACTTACTCAAGTGAGATATTTTAGATTTCATGTCTTAGAGCAGAGCAAACACAGCTAAATCGGTCCCTTGAAAAGGAGAGACAAAGAGCAGCTGAGAATAGGCAGGAATACCTTGCAGCAAAGGAGGAAGCTGACACTCTTGAAGGTCGTGCCAGTCAACTTGAAGAAGAAGTCAAGGAGCTCAAGAAGAAACACAAACAAGAGTTGCAAGATGCACTGGCGCAGAGGGAATTATTACAGCAGGTTCTTTTTCCTGTTGAACAATCAAACTTCTATATTGTCATGCTTATTGACTTTAGCGACATTCTTTGGATTTCTGCCAAACAGATGAAATGCTTTTCTGGAAATGGGTTGGACTCAAAACAGTATATTGACTAGGAATGGCTCTTTTTGCTTGCACTTGAAATAGCCATAATATTATTTCCACTAAATACATTACTAAGAAAGGAAATTGCAAGGAAATATTTATTTCCCACCCTGTTTGGTTGCAATGTCAATTCTTCCACACCTATCTCCACAAATCATGGAACACAATGGTCCCTATGTTTCATATGCCACTTTATCTAATTATCCTACATGGATAGTGGTGAATACTTATTCTCTGGATTGTATCAATTATTAGTTATCTGACATGTTTAACTTTTATAGCCAAATATATTGGATATAAAAAAAAATCTTTAATGAAGTTTCACTTAATTCTATATTTCTTTTTATACGTCTCTTTGATGAAAAAAGTGCTAAATGTTTGGGAGTTTCAGTGTTGTTCATTTTCTGCAGAGTCAAGTCATATTTGATCTTTATGTTTTTGAGGGGTGAGGGATGAAGAAGAGTGAATCCCCAATTAATAACTTGTAGAAAATTGATATCTGAAGCACAAGCCATCTTCTCCCACCAAAGAAAGAAAACACACACAAAAAAAGGAAGTTTAGTTTGGAAATGTGTTTATTTCTAGTCAATATATGCATGAAAAAAAATGAAATGATGATATTCATTTGGTGCTATTCATTTTTCCTGTTTACTTGATATATTGCTGTCAGAGTTTCCATTTTGGGTTGTTTGTGTTTATGTTTTTTGTCTTTTGATCAACTTGTCACCATTCAAGGAAAAAGATTGATTAAAGTCACTTTACATGTAGTATTGTAGATTCCTTATCCACTGTCATTGTCCAAAGTGACCTCTTTTTTAACAATATTTACAATATTGAGATATGTTCACAAATATACTATCTGATCTGCTCACATTTGCAGGGAAATTTTGAACTTAAATATATTTAAGTTACAAGCCAAAGGGGAATACTTGTACAAACCTCATCTTGTCTTTTGTAATGGCTTCTGAAACTCAATTGAGTTAAACTAGATATGGAAGCTCTGGAAGCTGAAGGGGAAAACTAGTACAAATTCTATCTTTTTCTGTGCGAATTACCAAAATATTCTTGAGTGAACTAATGGGACAAGGTCCCCAGGTAGATGAGGTCAACCCAGTTTTCCTCTTAATACCTGGATGTTTTCAAGCTATGATTGAAAAGGAACATATTATAACATCCCATCCCCTGTTTTTTCATTGTTTAAAATATTTTACTTAAATGGAACATAAGTAAGTTGTTTACATGTTCAGTGTTTGTGATAAGAAATTCAGGCAATTGATGAGTAGATCTGTTAACCATCACATTTCATTGTTCATTCTATATAGGGTATTCTGTTCCTAAAATTTATGTTCAGTGCTGAATTCCTGACTGCTAGGTTGTATTGACTGCTAGGAGTTGGAAAGGGAGAAAACTGCTAGGTTGGACTTGGAAAGGACTACTCACATTGAACCTTCTGCAATATCTGATCAAGCTCTGACATCAAAGCCTTGTATTGACAATGGTAGTCCATGGTTTAAGTTGTGCCACTTCATTGTCCTTAGTTTTGTCTCTACCCATTGATTATATCTTCACATTTGTAGGAAATGCCTCTATGCAGAAGCTTTCTAATGCTAGAAGCCTAGGCAGCATGGAAGAGAGCTTCTTCCTACAAGCATCTTTATCTGACAGCTTTTCTGAGCAGAGACATCTTGGTGAGACCACCACAACACCTTGTTATTTAAAGAGCATGACGCCAAATGCTTTTGAATCAACACTCCGTCAGAAGGATGGCGAACTTGCATCATACATGTCTCGTTTGGTATGGGTCATTCATCATATGTTTTCTTCCCTATCTCTTACGTCTGACCTGGGAACATGTTTGTGGGAACACCTTGACTCGTCATTCCTATATAGTTTTTCACACACACACACTCTGTCAGAAGGATGGCAAACTTGCATCATACATGTCTCGTTTGGTATGGATCATTCATCATGCGTTTACTTTCCTATCTCGTACGTCTGACCTGGGAACATGTTTGTGGGAACACCTTGACTCTTGTCATTGCTATACAGTTTTTCACACACACACACACATACACACATATATCTATATATTGCTTCTAGTTATATAGTTTTTCATTATTGGTACTTGAATGCATTCCTGTGGTACACCAACTTGCTTCAAGTGTACCAAGCAATTTTCCTCTCAAAGTGACTTATATTTGCACTGTCTAGTCTCTTTGCAAGTTGATATAATCTTGTCATGTTTTTTATGCCTTCATTTAATGTTTCTTTTCTAATAAGATTCTTTCATTGTCAGGTAAAGGCTTATTTTTTATTCCTTTTAAACCTAGAAATCCTATCATTCTTTAAACCTCTTTTTCATGTGGCACAGGAATTCCACGTGCTTCTAGATTTTCCTCCATGTTATTAATGTTGAGTTCTAGTCTATTTTAGATCATCATCTTCATGTTATTAATGTTATTAATGTTGAGTTCTAGTCTATTTTAGATCATCATCATCATGTTATTAATGTTGAATTCCATTTCCTTATCCCAACTATATGGGGTTGGCTACATGAATCCTGTTTTGCCAATCCATTCTATTTAAAGCCATATCCACCGTTAAATTATTAGTTCTTAAATAATTTCTTACTACTTCTATCCATGCCCTTTTTGGTCTATCCCTAGCTCTTCTATCCCCTTCCACTTGTAACAGATCACTTCTAACTCCAGTCTATTTTAGATGACTGTTTTAATTTCTACTTTGATCATTTGCTTCAGGCATCCTTGGAATCCATTCGTGACTCTCTTGCAGAGGAATTGGTTAAAATGACAGCACAGGTTTGTTTACATTAGTTTCTCTCTGCTCTTATTTCTTGTAATATTGCTTAACTTGAATTACTATGGTTGTTCACAGAGTGAAAAATTACGAACAGAGGCATCTGTGCTGCCTGGCTTACGGGCAGAGCTAGAAGCATTAAGAAGAAGGCATTCTAAAGCATTGGAGTTGATGGGTGAACGTGATGAAGAGGTGCATATTGCATTGGATTCTATTTACACATATAGGCTTTACCTGGTTAAAGTTTTCATTTCTTTTGGCTTCTTTTCTCCTAGGAAACAATGAGATATTTTCCTTGCAATCTGAGAACCAATGCATGTGCTAGCTGTATTGCTGTGGGTTCAGGTTCTTGTTTCCTTTACTAAAAGTTTGAATGCAATGCATGCACAAAGCAGACGGATGCAGTGGGACAAAAGCATGTCAAAGCTAGCATATTACACTGAGAAATGAAAAGAAAAGAAGCTAAACAAGAATTAGATAGTATAGAAGACATTACATGAAATCTCTCTCCTTTTTTCTTAATTTCCTATCATATTGTCATTGTATAGACTGAATATCTCTCCAAAATGCTGATCTTTTGGGATTGATTTGTTTTATTGAACTTTTTTTTTTCTCTAGAGAATAATTTTGTCATGAAAATTTTCTAGAATTTTTTTTCTCATATTAGTTTTCTTGTTGTTTGGGAGCAACCTGAAAAATAAAGGTTTAATAAGGCAAAACTTTCAAAATGGATCCAATAAATCAAAGGACCCAACTATGTATTACTCACCAAAACATCCCATTGTCCAAGTGGATGGAAAGTGGTGGTCTTTGTAATGGACATTTCTATATTTTTTGCTAATATGGCAGCTACTTTTGTTTTAAAAAACAAAACCATACACGTTGGTGAACACCCCCTAAGATGGTTGTTTTCCTATGGTTTTCTTAAAAAGTGATTTTTTGCCAATTTTTATGATTTTATTTTTCAAACCAAAAGCAACTGCCACAAAAAAAAAAAAAATCTTGTTGTTTTTGCTTATGTAGTATTTTTTTTTTCAAAAACAAAATTATACATATTGGTGAATGCTCTGTAAGAAAAATGTTCCTCACCTGGAGTAAAATCCTGGAAAATATTTTCTTTCCCAAGTCTCGATACCTTGCTATGAGATTTCAGAGATTGCAAAAACTAGTTTACTTGCTATAGATTTGTTGAGGACTCATTAATCATGTCTAAGATTAAACTATAACAACTGGTTTACTTGCTATGAGTCTAACTTGGCAGGATATAAAATTCTGGTTTAGTTGAAGTTTTGATTTTTGTGAAGCCTTAAAACTGTATTGGGGCACTTGGAAGTTCAAAGAAAGGGAAAAACAACACTTCAGGGTCTTTGTTGTGTACTGGCACATGATTCAGTTGCTTTTGGTGTTCCTGTTTCTGGTTCTAGTACTAAATTTGAAAATTGGTTTTGTTTCTTATGGATCTAAAGTGGTAACTGTTGCAAGTATATATATATTTGCAGCTGGAAGAACTTCGAGCTGATATTGTGGACTTGAAGGAGATGTATCGAGAACAAGTAAACTTGCTTGTGAACAAGGTACTTGTTTTCCCTGGAAGCTGTATTCTGTGTTTTTTTTATGCTTATAGACTTTCTTGTCTTGCCTTTTCATCATTATCCTTGTTACCATGTTACCAGATTCACAAATTGAGCTCTTCTGTGGGTGCTCTTGATCATTGAGTTTAGCAACAGAATTCCATTTCATTCTGATCATGTGACTTTCACGGTTTCACCATATAGCTTATCCGATTCTTTGCTTGGGTGCTTCATACAGTATGAGCCATTTTTGATGGTTATATTATTAACTGTGTTAGTGCCTTAGTGCCTTGGCCTAAAGCTAGGCTTATTGTTGTATAGCATTAGTGAGGATACAGATGAAAGAAATGTTAAAAATGGCAAGAGAGTTCTCTATTATTAGCTTGGAAAGAATTTTTTTTAGTGAATTAACTATTGAAAATATGCCTTTTTCAAGGCCT
Source organism: Nelumbo lutea (assembly GCF_056320005.1). Lineage (NCBI taxonomy): Eukaryota > Viridiplantae > Streptophyta > Magnoliopsida > Proteales > Nelumbonaceae > Nelumbo > Nelumbo lutea. Next base: position 9,888,835 of record NC_142691.1, on the reverse strand, counting down.
TCCTATTAATGTTAATTATCCAATTTAAAGCTTGTAATACTATCAGAGAGCTGTAATTGTAAATTGTCTCTCTTGTCAATGAACTTGGTGCTCTCACCCGTTTAGGAGGAATATTGCTTTGTAAAGGCAAGACCTTTAATATAACTAATTATTGGTTTCAAGCTCTCTCTCGCTATGTATCCACAACTGACATATTCTCAATGGATCAGCAGCTCTTCTCTGCCTATACCAGAGTACGGTAAGCCCATGCAAAAGAAATTAGAAGGCCTCAATTGCAGAATTTGCAGCTTCCATTTTCCCCGGGTTACTGGTTTATGAAACCGAGTAATGGGAAAGATGGACAGATAGCAGGACCAACTGACTATAGGGATCTAGAATCCTTTTTTTCTTGGTAGCAGTTAACGACGTTGGGTTTGAGACTTCGATAGTTGAGGTGACAAGCTTATAGGCGGAGCTGGGTTGAAGATTTAACCACCAATACCAGGCAGTTGCTTCTTTGCGTGTAGAGATAATTCTTATGTTTGTAACTTTGTACTACAATTTCATTTGCATTCGTACATTAGAATGCCAAAGAGAAGAATGCAAATTCTGACTCACTTTTGCTTTCTGTTTTACTTCCCTTCGAGTTTTATTTTATTTCATCTGGTTGCAAAACTAAAATAGAATGTGCACCTATACTTTGTGCACCAGTGCTTCACTGCTTCACAAGTAGCCGAGTCCATCCCCTTAAACTCCGACCCTGGTGGCAGCCGAATTTGATCCTTGGGCTCTATTACAACAAATCAGAGATCATACCAATTGAGCCATCATCAGTTGTTTTATTTTTGGAGAGAATTAGAGATGAACATTGGTGTATAAGATAGGGGTATTTAGCATTTTAAATGTTTATAGGTTTATAGTAGAATTCAGAAATAATAAAATCCTAGAACTTTGAGAAACTAGGTCCCTATCTGTTAATAAAATAAAATAAAAATACCCATCAGTCATTAAATTTTCTTTATTTGCCACTTCTACATGAACCAATTCGAGCAGAGCAGCTTAATTTGGTAGCTCTTCAAATGCGGCGACTGTGATGGAGAATCATTGCCTTCGTTAATGTTAAAGTCCAGGTCTTCATAGAATAAAAACCAGAACCTTGAAGAGAATAAATACCCATTAGGTATGAAAAATCCGTTCAGGAATGGACTGATGAAACCTAATTATTTCATTGGTCAGCTCCCGACACTGTCGTAAAACCAATCAAACCTAATTACGGGAATTACAACACGACAATCCAATTGGTCATTCAATGGATCAGAAACCCCAATTAGCCAGAGAGACTCATTGTGTTGTTGTCATCACCTCCGGAAAAGGCGGCGTTGGAAAAACCACCGCCCCCGCCAATTTGGGTCTCTCCTTCGCTTGTCTTGGCTTCTCCATTGCTGCCATTGACGCCAATGTTGGCCTCCGCAATCTCGACCTCCTTCTTGGCTTGGAAAATCGTGTTAATTACACCGCCATTGAGGTCCTCAATGGCGATTGCCGCCTTGACCAGACTTTAGTCCGTGATAAGTGGTGGTCCAACCTCGAGCTTCTCTATATTTGGCTTGTCGGTGCCTTAAAATCCCGCCCCGAAGGTTACCTCGACTTCATTCTTACAGACTGTCCTGCATGTATTGACACTCGATTCATTACTGTTATTACTCTAGTGTGAACAAGGCTGTCCTTGTTACTACACCGGATATTACTAACTTGAGGGACACTGATAGGGTAACGGGTCTCGAATGTGATGGAATCAAATATATGATTGTGAACAGAATACAGACAGATTTGATAAGAAGAGAGGGTATGATGTTAATTCTTGATGTTCAGGAAATGCTGGTTGGTTCTGTCAGGGTGATCCCAGAGGATTCAGAGGTGATTCTTAGTACAAATCGAAGTATACTCTTGTTTTAAATAACTTGCCAATATTAGCAGGATTCGCATTTGAATAGAAAGCTTATTGAGAAGGTCTATGGATGAGCATTCGGCTTATTAGTTAAAATCGAACTGAATAAATTAAAATTTAAAAAATCCAACTAAAATCGAATTACAAGAAAATCGAAATAATAGAAGCAGTTAAAACCAAATTTTATTAATATATATATATATATATATATATATATATAATTTTATTATAATATATTAATATATAAATATATAACATATTATATATTATATGTTAGGAAAAATTCTTGATCAGTACCTCGTATTTTGGATTATTAGCAGATCGTCAACTAACGCCATCATGTGACACCATATGTGGGTTAAACAATTAAAAAAATGTCAAAATTACCGTTATTGATAATTTTTGGACCATTTCCCCTTTCTCTTTAAACAAATAAAAGAAGGGAAAAAGGTTCTCTTCAGTCCTGGGTTTGAAGACCGAAGGAGGATTTTTGATCTCCATTGTTGAGTGTACGGACCTGTTGCCTTAACAACTTACACCATAAACAATAAGTCTCCGACATCAATCTCAACCACGCTGACAATGTTGGGTATCTCCCACCCGAGCTTGGCCTCTTAACGGATCTGGCTCTTTTCCACCATAACTTCAACTATTTCTGTGGTATCGTCTGAAGTTGCTCCACAAGCTCGACCTCAACAACAATCGCTTCGTCAGTTAGTTCACCTACGATGTCGTCAAACGTATTTATTATGCGGACCTGTTCCATATGGTTGGGCATAGGCAACAAGAATGGAGGAATTGGGTTGACAAAGGTTGGGAATTTTAACTTAGTCTTTGCGTCCTTAAACTCGGTGCTAGTGGGAATTTGAGTATTGGGTGTTGGAAGGTGGAGCATAAGACCCAATAGGCCAGCGGTAGAAGAGAAGAACAAGTACGAAGGGATGCCGAACTCGTTGGCTACATCGATCGTGGAGGTGCAGAAGAAATTGATCACCAACCTAGCGAATCAAACCGTGCCAACACCAAAACTGGACAACATAAGTTGGGTGAGAGAGTGCCTAACGTGTGGTTTGTGACTTTCAATGAAGGGAGATGCGAACCCTTCCAAACTTACATAAACTTCCGATGACGATGGGTTGACCTGAGGCAGAGCAATGAAACAGATGCCAGGGGTGGAGGCAACAAGAGGTTCGACATAAGGGTCAATACCGCAAGAAGATGGTGGACATAGGACGGTGGTGGAGAGACGACATCTTGATCGATTAGTCGCTTCACGAGCCCAACCGTCTAGATTGGACTTCTGGTTTGCCTTCTCTGACGCTAGCAACAAGCATTTGTCTTCTCCAACACTAGCAACAATTGTTGAGATTGTCCACAGTGTGGCTTGTTTTTGGGTTTCACATGGTTTCATCGAGTAGCCTGAAGCGTGAAGCCTCGCATCGCATCACCACACCTTTTCTCTTTAGTCTTCACCGGCAACAAGCGTTCGTCTGGTTTGCCTTCACATGGTTTCATCTTTTTTATTTTTTTAATTAAAAAAAGAGAGGAATCATTTATCGCAACGATGGGTAATTACACCATTTTACACATTGGTTGACGGTTATTAACAACAAGTACTAGTGTTTTGAAAGTTGAGGTACTAGATTATCCATTTTAAACTTTGGGGATCAAATTATCACTCAAGCCAAATTATAGGGTACTGATAAGGAATTTTCCCTATATATTATATATTATATATTATATAATATATTTTGGTTAGTTCGGTTAATTGGTTTTTTAATTTTGAAAACAAACTTAAAACCAAAATTTACAAAAAACTGAATTAATTGAAAAAAAAATTGAAATCAAAATTTTTGATTTTAACCAAATAATACTCGCCCCTAGCATGAAGGAAGTGATGGTTGAAGAGGAGCCAAAGAAACAAACTTTTCTTGTTTTTTGGATGTTATGCAGCTGAATTTCATACGTTTGCTGAACAAGTTTTTTTAATTCATCAGATCATAATGATTTGGGCTCTGTATCAATTTCAAGGATTTAGGCTATATCTCAATCTTAAGGTAGAAGATAATGAACAATGTCTTTTTTTAAGAATAGTTTTAACATTTTTAAAAGTTTTAAGTAGCACATGTCATTATATAAATGACAAAAAACTATTAAACACATCTTGTGAGTTTAGGACTGACAACCCTAAAGTACATGCCACTGATCAGAAATTTTCCCTTTTTTTTCTAGGCCATCATCAGTTGCTTGGACTTTTGATTATATGATTAATTACATGCATTATTGCCGCTTTCTTGCATGATTTTCAATCATGTAATTGTTAGTTAAAAGAAAGAGTTATACCGCGTTGGAGTACTGTTTACTCTATAGGGTATAGAAACATATCAGTCTCTAATTTCATAGGAGCATAGGTCATGGTTTTTAAAACTGAACCGGTTAGGGGTCTGGTTTTTGGGTTGAACGGTCCAATTGTTCGAATCAAATGGACGATCTGTTTTGACAAAAAAAGTAAACAGTCAAATCGTTGAACATCTTGAATGGTTCGAGTGTCTGGGTCAGCGGTTTGCTGACCAAATCAACGATTTTTTGGGGAAGTAATGATTCTGGGGTAAAACGGAACTGGTCATCTGATTCGTTCCCGGTTTCTCTGGTCCGACAGTCCAGTCTGATCCGGTTTTAAGAACCATGGCATATGTCATAAAAAGGGATCCGGGGTCATGAATTGGCATGTATAACAATACGAGAGAGGGTTTGTGTGGTCACAGTTGCACTTTCATTCTCATAAATGGTGCTTCCTCATACCGGCATTTGCTCGAAAAAACTAAGGTTTTAAAAATTAGATTGGACATGAAATCGTTTTAGTCACCGATTTTTGAGTTAGATGGTCTGATCATCTGGTTTTAATGGCGGCCCTTTCTGATTTAAAAAAATAATTAAAATAAAAAACATCCAAAAATCATTATTTAAGTTAATGGTTTGACCGCCTGAGTCAATGGATCATTGACCGAATCAACAATTTTTAATTTAAGAACGATTTTAAGGTAAAACAGAACTAATTGCCTGAACGGTTGTTGAGTTAATCGATTTAACCATCCGGCCGGTCCGATTTTTCAAAACATTGAAAAAAAGTCATGCGCATTAACATTCAGTTCCGTTCTTCTTGTACGTTGATTAGGGAAACTGGGTAAATCTCATGAGTTAGGTCCATCATTCATTGGAATGTGGCACGAGACAAAGAAGAAAGAACTTCGTTTTTCAACTCCCCAAAATGTTGTACCGGGATTAGTTTCTTCCTAGGTCGCAACATCTTGGGATATGCTAAAAAAAATATATTGTGAATTGTTTGGACGAAAGAACTTAGGACAGCTCGACCAAGTATGAGTACGGTGGTGAAGAGGGCTCAGAGAAAGATCTTTTTAAAATTTTCACATCATTAGATAAAATCAATTTTTCAAGAACCAATAGAGGAATCCATTCAACTTGATTTCATGGTAAAACTTATAACCAACTAACCTGTATCATAAAAAATCGTAATCAATCAGATGGTATTCGTAAAGATTCACAGTTAGTTTTTGATGCATTTAAGCTATTTCGGTATCATACCATTTTGGCATTATAGATTTGCCCTATTTTAATTAACCGTGCTTTCTCAAAATAGTAAAAAATAGGGAGATTCTTTGAATTCCTCAAAAAGAAAAATCTATGATGTAGAAAAAATATGGTATGGGAAAAATTTTGACCAATCAAAATCCACCCATGAATTTTGATAAATAACACTTGATTGGCTATCGGTTTGTGATTTCAGTTGACTGGTCAAAAATATTTCAGATATCATATCTTTTCCATATCATAACCGTACCCCCCTCAAAATTACTGATTCGTAGTGAACCAAACACTCTTTTGACGTGGCCAACCCTAGAATGATTGTAACTAACAACTGAGCAAGGATCTTCTAGAAGCAAAAATCGTATGCACACCATGACAACATGACATCTAGTTCAATATTTATATACTAAACTTATGGGGTATAATGCCAAATGTTATGCTCTCAGGATGTCTACCTGATTTTTGCTTCTACAACTAAGATTGAATCTACTATGTAGTCCACTTTATGGGGCTGCAACTTGGATGGGCCCAACCTGAATTTCTGCATGGGTTGGGCCTGAGTTTTTGGGCTATAGGTTCGGCTTGAGCCAAAAACTTCTACTTGAACTAAATTTAGAAAGGCCTCGGGGTGAGACCTCGAGTAGCTTAGCCCGATCCAATTGAACCTAACTCAATTTGAATCCATTTGAACAAATGCATACATACATGCATGCATTTTATTTATATAAAAAAATATCATTTTTTTCAAGGATAAACATAAATTACTACAGTTGTAATCTATGATTTTGCAAGAAAGATCCCCTTGAACTTTAAGATTTTGACAAAGAACTGTTAAATTGAACGATAGAAGAAGTTAATTTATTAAAACACCCACCCAAAAAATTTCTATAAAATGGAAATTGAAACAAAAAACCAAGAAATCTCATAGAAATTTGGAATTGCAACAAACGCAACATGTAAACTAAACCAGTAAAAAATGTTGAAAAAGGGTAGATTGAAGATTTAAAAACATTTAAACAGTCACATGAGAACATTTTCAAAAGCTAATTGATAAAATGCTAATGCGGGAGATCTTTGTTGAAATCTAAAAATTCAAAGGGTCTGTGACGCAAACAAAAGTTCAAGAGACTAATTGCCACTACCCAAAAGGTTATAATCTATAATTTGTCTTTTTTTTTTTTTAATTTTGAATTTTATTAATATAATAAAATTATAAATAAAATTTAATCAGCTTGTAAACTGTCATCTATACTATTATTGCAAAGTGAATGATTGATTTGGCTTTTATAGAAGTGATAAATGCTAAATTTGATGTATTCAAGGAGCTCCCATCTGCTACAAGCCATTCCTACATCTGTACCCATGGGACATTGAAACTGTGCATTAAGAATATCTCGCTTTCGGGTCAAGGGTGATTCTTTGATGTGGAAACATTTTGGTGGGTAGCAGATTCATTAGTGTAGTTTCAGGTTATATCTTTTTTGAGATGTGCCTACGGGTGAGAGGTTCTGTGGGACACTTGTGGGGTGCCAATATGATCTCATCTTCTTTACCATTTATTTGCCGATTGCAAAGTTAAGATCTCCCGTATTTATATTTATTGTTCATGATTAGATATTCCCAATAGGTGGGATGTGGCTGTGAGACTCATAGATCTCCGAGGAGTATATCCCAATTCGGGCACGCCATAAAGGTGGGACCAGTAAATGTTTCGTGTCCGATGATGTTAATAGGTTGTTGGAATGTATTTTATTGAGAGGTGATCCGAATCTTACTTGCCACATCCCCTTACACTAATAATTTTTCTAATGAAATTATGCACTTCCTCATCAAAGCCTTATCCCAATGATAATCACTAATGATAATTGATGTCTCCGACCAAGCCGACTATGCACCACCTTCGAGATCGATTACAGTGCAATCGGCTCTACCGTATCAGATCTCACGGCGGTGGTGTTTATAGGGATGTGGCATAACGAAATTACGTGCTTTGCAATCTAAAGGTCTCGTAACACGTGTCGTAAACCAAGATAATGATGAATCATCCCTCGTAAATCGTGAACATCAATGCACATGGTTCGTCGTACATTTGTTGCGGGACCTGGGGATTTTTATTCTTTCACGTGAATCTGAACACGTGTCGCGTCTTTCTTTTTACATGTGAAATCGACAACGTAACAACCGACGTCATTGTAATCTTGTTGTTATTTTCTTCCTACACGGTCGTCTAAGCTAAAATAAAATGCCTCGACTGGAGTGTTGCCTAGTTGGTCTCCCCTGACTCCTAGCCAAAGTCGGTCGAGTGGGAGACGAACACGAAACTCGTCGCTGAATGTTATTATTTATTATTAACAAAAGTTACAGTTATAAAGCAGAGGCCGTGTTCAATCGATCAAACGCAACGCGACGCTGATAATTAAGAGCTGATGCTAATATATAATAATGGAGGAGTAATTATTTTAATATTACAGGAAAATCTTGATTGATTGTTGATTAATAAACAATAAAATGGTTGCTTTTGGAATCAAATGACCACCATTCTCAGTTAGTCCTCTCTGGAGAGTGGAAGCTGCAAAGTCCAGAGTCCAGAGTCCAGATGTTTCTTGTTTAGTGATATAGAAGAAGATTTAGAATTCGCGGCGCATTTTAGCGCGGGAATTCTATTCTTTTCCACGTTCAGTTTCGGAAATCTCGGTCGAAATTCCTCTTTTTGCGCTTGTTCTGGTGAAGGCTTTTGAAGGTTAGTTGGCGCACGTTACCAAGGAAGGACGGACTTACTTCCATCTCTCTCTGACTTGCAGATCCTTCTTTTTGATTTTAGCATTACGAAACACTTACGGTTGAACTGAAAAGGTATGAGTTCGCGATTCTGTTGGCAGGTTTCTTCAAAGGATTTCAATGAACTCGGCTCTTTGTGTACTTCAATTTTCTGTTTTTTTTTTTTTTTTTTTTTTCTGAGTTCTGAAGTTGGTTAATCGGAATTTGCATTTTTTGCAGTTACATTTTTTTTCTTTTCTCTAATTATGAACGTGAGAGGAATGGATTTATGTGGAGCTCTGTTTATGGATTTAGAATCCCTGTTTCTGATCCTATTCTTAAGCTTTTCCGAAAGTGTTTTTTTTTTTTTTTTAATTCTATTCGCCTTATTGTTGCTATCTAAATCATTGATCAGAGGCAATTCTTTCAGTTTCCGCTCTTCTGTAGCGGAAATTCGTAATTTTGGGTAGAGATTTCAGCCTTCCACTTCTTATACATTTAAACATTTCTTAGTAAATTAAAGTGTGTACGAAACCTGTAGATGGTGCCGTGTTTTGTGTTCTAAATATGGGAGGTTTTGTTTTGTGTTCTAAACCTGTAGATGGTTTTTCTCTGTTTGAAAATTGCGGTAGCGTTGTTCTCTTTACATCTGATCTCTGGGTCTTGTTATTTTTGTTTTATATTGGCATTTGGTGAGCTAGTGTATTAGCATTTTAGTTTCAAATATATACAAGATTTTTTGAATTGGTAGTTGGTTAAATTATGAGCATATAGCTTGGGAACGACGTTAGTATCGAAATCTAAAGCCATAAAACTGGAATTAGGAAGATTTATCAAAAAAAAAAAGAAAGAAAAAAACTGGAACTAGGGATCCACGTGAATGAGTCATGGTTAATTTGGTTATGCAGTTTTAGAACGAAAGGCTGAATCTTCGTGGGCATGTGGGGTCGTCAAAATAATTCACGTGAAGCTCCCTCGCCATACAAGAGGATGCCGTCCAGAGATTATACGAATTTGCCTTGCAGAGAAGAAAATCCAGGTGCTTCTAAATTCCCATTTCTTAAACATCGTTAGAGGTCCTTTTGTTATATTTTCTATTGATGATCTGCCATTGCATAAAAAACCGAAGTTCTGCACCATTAATGATATGGTGCCTGCAGTTTTTTTATGTCCCTGCCACAGATTCCTGGAAACCTATTTCATTCATAAAATGTATTAGTTCATCAGACGCCTGATATTCTAATAGAGTTGTTATTATTTGGTGACATGGTGCTATATGCCTCCTTTGCAGATCCCCCCTCTCTCTTTCTCATCATGTTAACAAAATATTACCAGATGATCATAGAAAGGAAAATAATAGCTGAAGAGAAAATGTGGAAGCTAAAAATTTGAATATTTTTTTAATGTTGTAGTGATGTTATACCCTTTTCTTATTCATGATTGAAATCATTCTTGAATTACAGAAATGCAGTTACATTACACACCACCAAAAAAGGAAATGGTAGAGTTTAAGTTTAGAATTATACGTGTATAATTTGGGATGATACTTTGAAGTTTGAACTATATTCTCCTTTCATTTTAGCTCGTTTCCAGATTAGTGTGGGGCCAGAAACTACAACAAACCCTTCCTGGAGGCTCTCTTTGCCTCATGTACTTGTGGCAACCATATCTTCATTCTTATTTGGCTACCATCTTAGGTTTGTTCACCCTCTTCACAACTTTATTATCATTTGTTTCTTTTTGATATTTTATTTTATTTTATTCTTCTTTTCTTTATAATTCTAATGATTCATTTATTTCTAAGAAGCGTTTTCTTTGGTGGTATTTGATTCTGTTGCATACAGTGTGGTTAATGAGCCACTTGAAAGCATTTCTCTAGATCTTGGTTTTGGTGGCAATACCCTGGCTGAAGGTGCTTCCTTAATGAATTTTTGTGTTATTTGGTTACTGATTTGCATTTGCATTTTAATTTCCATCTTAAATGCCTATTTAAATACTTTGTTTATGTTAAATGAAGGTCTAGTTGTGAGTACGTGTTTGGGCGGTGCTTTTCTTGGATGTCTACTCAGTGGTTGGATTGCTGATGGGGTTGGGCGGCGCAGGGCCTTCCAGTTGAGTGCTTTACCAATGATTATTGGGGCTTCTCTGAGGTATATGTGTGCATCCACAAACAAAAACTGCACTTTCTGCTAACATTCTCATGTAGCTTATGCTTATTTATTTATTTTTGATTGGTGGCTTATGCTTGAGATTTTTGTGGCTTATGCTTGAGATTTTTGTTTGATAAGGAGTAAGAATTAAATCGGGCCTTGTTAGATAATTTGGATATTCACTTCTTTTTTATTCGAAATACCTGGCATTTGGTTTGTTTTGTGTCATTTGCACTGTTGTGCTTGTGGAGTTCCAATACCTCTTCGTGGAAGAAGCTCAGGACCACAATACTTACAACTTAAACATGAGTTAAATCAGCCTTCCTATTTTTGTTCTATTACTTGGTTTGGCATGATTGCTAGAAACTGTATACTTCTTTTGACTGTAAAAATGCATTTATAAGAGGCAAAAGTGCTTAGGATATTTCAGAGACAATGCTCATACATTTACATTTTAGAGGTTTGGTTCTGATTTCTCTCTCCTACTTGGTTACTTTCTACCATCTTTTCTTTGACAGATTTATGTGAATTGTACTAGATACTGATGAAAGGCAAATTCCCTTCCATATAGTTATTAAAGGAAACTCAAAAACAAAAAGAGCAAGAGGTTAATTTGCAAAAGGGTCCTAACACCTAAACTATGTAATCACTCAGGTGTTGTTGAACATATTTTTTTTTTTCAGTGCAACAACAAAAAATCTGGAGGGAATTCTTTTTGGGAGGTTTTTGGTTGGAACTGGGATGGGTCTGGGTCCAGCTGTTGCAGCTCTTTATGTGACAGAGGTACAAGGGACTGCTTTCTGTTATTGTTGAACATTCTGGGTTCATTAATATTACTTGTACTTATTTATATGATGTCTTGCTTTGTCTATGTTGGCAGGTTTCACCTTCTTTTGTAAGGGGTACTTATGGAAGTTTCATTCAGATTGCAACATGTCTTGGACTGATGGGGGCATTATTCATGGGAATCCCTGCAAGGGAAATTAAGGGCTGGTAGGAAACCAAGAATTTGAAGCTACAGTTTGAAAAACTTAGACAGTTATTTTGTACCTTATCCCTTCCTGGTTTTGCAAATCTAGAGAATTTTTATTGAACTTAAAAAAGTATTCTTTAATTAATTTGACATGTTCTCAGGTGGCGTGTTTGTTTCTGGGTATCTGATGTTCCTGCTGTGATGCTTGCTTCCTTTATGGTCTTCTGTGCAGAGAGTCCCCATTGGCTTTATAAGGTTATTTTCCTTCACTTCTTTCTTCCTTGGCTTTTATATGGTTAAATTTTTGTGTTTGACATTTATTTTCAAACGAATGGACTCTGTTTCTGGTTTCTCTCTCCCTTTCTTCATTCCCCCTCTCAATCCTTGGTGGTAAAAACTCATCCAGTGTTCTAGGCCTTGTATGTCACTTTAAGAGTAACATTCATGTTGTGCTAGGGATTAGAGAATTGATGCAAATGCTACATCTTTCCATACTCTACCCTTCCATTTCTTGCTGTTTGCATCTTACTTCTCCATGCGTTCCTTCCTTTTGATCCATAACTTATGTGGATCATCATATACTTAGTAAACATTTGAACTGTAATCCCCCAAAGTCTCTCCGAGTTTCTAAGTTCCTACTTTATTCTTCACATGATTATCCTCCTGTTTATCTTTAATTCATTTTAGATTGTCAATTATACTCCTTAAATATGCATCAGGATTTTTCATTTTCTTATTCTAGAGTCACTGTGTAGCGCACAAATTCTAACAAAGCATATATGTTCAAGAAGTACATAGAAGTAATTTGAGAAAAAGGCAGTCTAAATGCTCCTGTATACATTGTTAAACTATGTGTGTAGATGAATGATTTATTCTGTAAACAAAATCATCTGTGACTTTTCATAGAAACCTAATTCACATCAGAGGAGACTTAAGTTAAAGTATATTGAACATGTTGTATCACCTTATTATTTGAAATTTTAAGAAATGCTAGTACATTCCTTTCAATGCTATATGTATGGCATGCAGGATAATCATTAGATCAATTGATAGGATCAAGGTAAGGTGTCATAGGAAAAAAGGTATTTTATCTATTCAATATCAATAAAATCAATGGTCCAATGTGGACTACATTACTTTATAATTTTGAACTTATAGATTGATAAAACACGTCCCATTTCTTCTACTGTATTTGTGATGGAGATAACGAATCAACATACAGTCAGTACATTTTAGAATAGTTTATTGGATTATATGTTCAGGATTTTATGGGCCATCTTATGTATATATGACCCACTACATGCATTACTTTTGGTATGTAAATCATTTGAATATAGTAATCCTGGTTATACACTTATACAGTCAATTTTGATTAGGAACATCTTAAGTTTTCTAAAACAGAAGCATTGATTAAAATTTAAATCATAATGGACTGGAAGTAGTTGGCCTACTCAGTAGAACAACATTAAGTTAAACCTTGATGCTTGCAATCTTGGCAACTTGGGAAAAGGGGGCTTTTGGGAACATGAAGGTTAGGTCTTGGTAATCTATTTAGGTGCTATAGGCATTGGAAATCCCATTCTAGCTGAATGGCTATACCTCCTACAAGCTTTGAGATTGAAGACTTCATTGGTAGACCTGTTCATGGGCTGGGCTCGGGCTTGGCTTTTGTCAAAATTTTAATGGGCCCGGCCCGAAGCCCGAGCCCGAGACAGTGTAAAGTTGGGGCCGAAGCCCGTCCCGTGAACAAGTCTATTCATTGGGATATGCAAGGTGGGAAATTGAAGGTGGTTCTCAAGTTATACTAGAATGGATTAAGGGTGATGGATAAGGTCCATAGTTGTACCTAAATTCTATAAGGGAGGTTAGATTTTTGGTAGGGCTGCAAAAGACCGAATCGAAAATCCAACTTTTATTTGTTTATACTCAAATTCAGATCGGATCATATTCATTGGATTTATATTGAATTCGGATTGATTACAGATCGCAATCGGATATTGAATAGTGTTAATTAAATTAAACTAAAAATGACCAAAATATCATATATTATTAATAAAATGAACTAAAAATGACTTTGATATTGTATTTCATGAACAAAATGAATAAAAAATAGCATGGATGAAAATATCATATATTATAATCTCCTCTTTCTCTCTAATCTTTTATTAATCTTACTAAGATTACATAAATTACAATTCTGCCCTTAAGTGGGCGTCCACCTCAGCAATATACATAGAAAACATAAAAAGAATTAAAGGCCCATTAAGAACAACTAACAAGAAAGAACTAATCGATAAGATAGTAATGGGCTAGGGCCCATTCGACCCAACCTCTCTATAGATCCAACTATAAACGAATCAAATTTGGATCACCCATAATGGAGCTGAATTCGAATATGAACAAATGGGTACCGTTTACAGCCCTAATTTTTGGCCTTCAGCATGAACACCTCATTCATATTGCTTCAAAATTCTAAAAAGTGCCAAAGTAGATACCTGACTAGGGAAGGTGTTAATAGGGAAACTCTAAATTGGGGCCTGCCCCATACAGTCTGGCTGGCTTTATGCTTTCTTATACTATTTTTTTTAGAAATAAAATTTCTTTGATTTGTTATCAATAAAAATGTTTTTACTATTTATATGTGCAAAGTCCAGTTGTTTATATTTTATTTACTTAAAATTGAATAAGTGAATTTTAATTGTCAAAAAGAAAAAGAAAGTAATACCTAGGCAACAACTAACCTTGACAGGCCTAAGAACCTACCTTTTCACCTTGACACCCTGACTATACTGGTTTAGTCTCATTGTCTTGCAAGTTGCAGTTTTGAATATGTTAACAAAGACACAGATGTGTGTCAATCTATTGTACCCAAATGACTGTACATGTTCCAGACTATCACTATAGATACCATAAAATATGTATATATACAGGATGTTACACACCACACACCATCTATACAATTTCAATGTATCTCATTTTTTAATAAAAAAGCATTGAAGTAATTGAAAAGTGGTTGAGGATCTAACCCCATGAAAGGTGGCTTAGTCTGGGTTCCAGAAGGGTAGCCCCTAAATCAGGGCCTGAATTATTGTATAACAATTTCTGGCAATTATCTTAGGTTATGTGTCATCCAGACACTTTTTTTTTTTAGATTGTTATTGTTATTGTTGTTGTTGTTGTTTTTCCTTTGTTGAGTCTATAGGGGTAATTTGGTTGTACAGAGGTGATTGTGCATGATATCTTTGAGGAGCTGGTAGAAGGTAAAAGTTCATGTTATCCCTAAGGAGGTGACCATTTTTGAGGCTACCTCTAAGATGGTGATTGCATTTTTTTGATCAGTAATGAATGGAGAACTTCATTAATATGTATTAGTAGGTGGTGACCAAATATTGATGTCATCTCTAAGAAGGCTACTTGCTCAAAAAGTAGCCCCAGTGAAAGTTGCCATAAATTATATATTACGATATTTTTGAAGGAAATGGGAAGTTTTGGCTGCTTACTTTAAGCTAGAATTGTCTCAATCAAAAGTCTGATACTTTTTCTTATCAGAAGCTATTGTACCCAGATACCTGTATATGCCTAGTGTACTGGTGTCAGATACAATACTAAATATTGCATTTAGATGTGTTCTTTAGCATTAACACTTTTAAAATATGTAATATGCAATTTGGCATGTTTTCACAAATTACACAATAAAATATTTCACATCTTAGAAATTTTATTAAATTTGGCATGACACAAGTCTTAAGAAATGACATTTAGCTTCAAAACTTAGATATAAATGCACAATATTTATATAATCATATTTCATGAGATACCTGTACCCATATCCGTGTCCGGGATTTAGGAAATGGAGAGTCATATCTCCATTGCTTGTATCTGTGCCCATGTCCATATCTATATGTGCTATTATGGCTGGGAAGTCATTTCTATAATCTAGGTTATTCTAATAATTCTCTTAATGATACCTAGACTCACATTGGGGCTCTAGGTATATTTCTATTCTAGTTTTTTTGGTAAATGGAGAAGTATTCTCCTAGTTTCCCAAATTAATGTCCACATCCATGTCCTTAATTGGGAATCATAGGTCTTAGGTTTTGACACTAAGTCACTAACATTTAACTCTCTTGACACAAAATCAGAAAACTGTAAATAGACTTAGCATTATAGAAATGTCAGCATGTGTCTTTAGTGTGGATGGAAACATGGTGCTTATCACAGCATATTTTCATAATATGGAGTGTTGATAAGAATTTATTACCAATGCTATCTTCTCTATAACAAATGCTTACATTTACTTGCATATTACAGCAAGGAAGATATGTTGAAGCTGAGGCTGAGTTTGAGAAGCTCTTGGGAGCATCACATGTCAAGTCTGCACTGGCTGAACTAGGAAAGTTAAACAGGGGGGATGAAGCAGAAACTGTAAAGTTTTCAGAGTTACTCTATGGTCGCCATTTTAGAGGTGTCTATGGTGATATTTATTGATCTCTTATACGGAGTTATGACACATCTGATTCTTTTGCTTTTAGATGCAAATTTCAATTGTTTTTCCTTTTGCAGTTGTTTTTATTGGGTCAACCCTTTTTGCTTTACAACAGCTGTCTGGTATTAATGCTATATTCTATTTCTCATCAACTGTTTTTAAAAGTGCGGGGGTACCTTCAAACCTGGCAAACATTTGTGTGGGACTAGCAAATTTTTCAGGTATGTATTACTAAAGTCTTAAGTATCTTGTTTGTATATGTTAGAGTTTGGAAGTATGAAAAACTCTCCTAACTGCACAAGTTGTTTTCAGGGTCTATTATTGCAATGATTTTGATGGATAAGCTGGGGAGGAAAGTGCTTCTAGTGGGGAGCTTCTTAGGAATGGTAAGTTGTTTTCAGACACCATTTTCTGAAATTAACCATTTATGTACTAGCCATTGTACCATACTCATGCTGTGCCATTTAAATACCATTGTCCTTCTTGTAGTGCACATCCAGACACTGTTGTCTGCCGCCGTTCCATGGTATAGCCAATGGCATCTTCTAAGGAGGAAATAAAGTTTTTTTGATAATGGTGACCATCTAATTTATGGATTTGTTTCATTTGATTGTTGGCCTGTTATTTGAAACCTCCAAATACAACTTAAACATCTTGGATAAGGATATCTCAAGATGGGACCAATGAATGAAAGGTCCAATCTGCTTTTGACCTGTGTGGTTATGGCACTTATATGTTATAAACTATTAACGGGTCTCAAGTTTTTTCCTTCTCTATGAGGCATCATGTTGATCTCTGAAATTTGAAAATCTTTGTTCATTTTCTCCATTCAGTCTGTAGCGATGGGAATCCAGGTCATTGCTGCAGGTTTTCACGTATTGGGCTCTGGAGCTTTGTATCTATCTGTTGGTGGAATGTTACTGTGAGTTAAATACAACTTGGATATCTTGAAGTTAAAAATCTGAATATTCTCTCTTTGACTGGTAAATGGAGCTGAAAGAAAACTTGCATAAAAAAGTTGTGATGATAAACTTTTAGTTCTTATAGATCTGTAAAATCATGACATTGTGGGTCCAATCCTGCATGGGATGAAAAAGAACAGAAAAGGAAAAGAAAATGGAAAAAAGGATGGAGCATTTATGTTTGTAGTGGCTTTTGATGGGTATTCTTTCACATTAGGAAATATGTGGTTGCCTTGGAGCAACTGTATCAGATGGCTGAATGTGTTGACAAAAATTGTGCAGGCATTTACTGAGTTTGAGATAAGCCCTTAAGTTTTTATTTTGACTTGAACCAAGGAGAAATTTAGTAGCTCATTTGACTTAATGATAAAGCACCCTAAAAATTGATAAATAGATGAAGAGAATTCTGAACTATCTGAAAAGTATCTGCAATTTATGATGCAAATTGATTAAACTCATTTTGGATATAGTATCTTTTAAGAATCATTTTTCATGAATTTTTATTATTACCTTCCAGTGTGATCTTGTCTTGCACTGCCCATTGCAAGCTTGGATAAAGGAGGGTTGTGTCAAATTGGCAGCTGACATTAAAACTTTTGCTAAACTATTATGGACATAGATCTTGAAATTTCATTTAGGCTGCTCATGATAGGGTGCTCCCTGGAAACTATATGCTACACTTTAACTTGAATGTGATAAGAAATAGGCAAGGTGTGCTAGGGTGTTATGGATATGGAACCGGACAAAGCAGAATAGTGGAACAAGATTCACGTAGTTTATGCCATATAGTTGGGGCAAAGCTTGGTTGAGTTGAGTATTACAGTTTTGATACAGAATTTGTAATGAGCTGATTTTTTTAACTTGTTTATGCAGGTTTGTCTTCACATTTGCAATGGGAGCTGGTCCAGTCCCAGGTCTCCTTCTACCAGAAATCTTCCCCAGCTGCATTAGAGCAAAGGCTATGGCTGTATGTATGTCTGTACATTGGGTAATTTTCTTCTTCTTGATTTTCCTTTGAAGTATCTTCCTGCTTCTCTTCTTTTCATGTGGCAAGGAAGTATTTAATTTTCAAGAACCATAGCTTGCAAAATTAGCATCCCAAGACTAGCATATTACATGATTAGTATCTCAAGACTAACATATCCCAAGACTAACAAAAAACAAGATTCATTGTGCAATTAATTTAAAAGTATCACTTAAACCCCAAAAAACATCAGCAAACTTGATGGCAAGAAGAGATGAAGCCAAGACACAGAAAATAGCAATGGCCATGACAGGTTAGTCCAAGTTGTCTCGAAATAAGCGGGCCATCCCTTCTTTGGCTTCACTAGGAGATCTATGTCCATTATCCAAGCATCAAAACCTTGGATCAGGAAGTATCCAGCTACACTAATTTTTTTGCACTGGATGAAGGAAAGAGCATCAATGTACCAAATATTTAATAATTTTCCTGCTTTAGCTGAGTCTCAATCTCCAATTTAAGGAACTGCTGCCTAGCATCTTTCACAATTACTTTACTATAATACGGAAAGGCAAATAAGAATTTTGTAAGATGTTTGTGTCATTCTAACCTTGGGGTATTCACCAATGACTATTTTTACAACATTTCACTTGTGTACTTGGGGGTGGGATGGCTTTTGGGAATTTAGTTGTGTTAATTGTGAATTATGGTTATTCTTTCCTAGGCCTAACTATTGGTTTTCAGGTGGTAAATTTTTTCGTGGGATTGTTATTCCTGCGTTTACTGGAACAATTTGGACCACAGGTCTTGTACACCATGTTTTCTACTTTCTGCTTGATAGCAGTGGTTTTTGTGAAGAGAAATGTGGTGGAAACCAAAGGAAAATCACTCCAAGAACTTGAGATAGCACTTCTTCCACCAGAGTAGAGGTATTTTTGTTTTGTTGAAATTAAAATTCACCTTGCTATTTTAGATAATAGCATATTTATTTGAATGAAGTCGTGGGCTTAGGCTTCATTCTTTTTCCCTGTTTTGACCAAGTACAACAACAGTGCTCATTTTTGTTTTGACTAAAGCATGTTTCATATAAATTAATGGATCTTGTTGATCTGCAGGGAAATTATGGCCATTTAATATGATTCTTTCAGAGAGGTTTTTGTCTGGTTTCTTTGCAGTGTTGTTCCTTTTTTTTATCGATTTTGTCCCTATCCTGGAGTTACATTTGGAGACTTCGGCAGGGCCATTCATCCGGTCTTCACCTGACTAGGCTGGTGTAAATTCAGAGAGAGCTTCTGTTTGAATATGCTGTGAGCATCATGGTTCTCTTCCTCCTAAATTTTCATGTTGCTGCGATCCATCTTTTGATAAGAAAACTAGATTTTGCAACTACTTAGGTAAATATGCATGAGGTACTTGAGGGCTAAATTCTCCTGTAAATGTTGCAAGTATGCATATATTCAAGAGATTAACATTCTTTTTATGTGGGTGCATGGTGGCACTCCAAGATGATTCATTGTAAGACCACTAAACAAAAGGCTTTCATTGGAGAGAATTGTTGTGTCACCTATACTAGATGTTGGCTTTTGTTCTTTTACCTGCAGCCAATCATATCCCTTTATATGCCAGACCACACAACGGAGTTATTGCAGCTTTCATAAATCCTCCTTTCTCCCCGGATTCTATCTAGTTAGTAAAGAAAATCTTTAGTTTAAATAAAATCTTCCTTGAGAGAGTTTTTTTGAGGCCTGTTTTCTCATTCTATCTTATCAATCAAGGCCCTGTTTATATGGTAGGATTCCCTTATACCAAGAAGTCGAATTTTCGTTGGTTTTCAAGTATATGTCCATGGCTCTCAAATTGATAGACCACGTCATTGGGCCAGCTTTTTGACAGATTTTGGGAAGGAGAATGGTTTGACAATATGTGAGCGTAGCTGACACTGATTTTCTTTGAGCTTGAGATTGATAGCCCACATCATTGAATCTGTGTTCTGACATATTTTGGGAGGAGATGGTTTGACGTTGTGCATGTTAGTGTAGCTGACATTCATTTTATCATGGGTTGCCTACTTACCTCTAATTGACAGAGTAGAAGCATTCTGAACTCTGATCCATGCTTTCAGTATTTTCTATTTTCCGTTGCTTGGAGCACTTTGCAATGTTTTGGTGTAGCCTTAAGGTTGAAGAAGAAGAAATGCCTGGAAATTGAAGCAGGATTTGGTCTGAGACGTTTCTCTTATCTCTCCGTTCCTGGGAAACAGTCGAACAGAAACAAATTCTGCTCCAGAAAGATAGCTCTGACGTCTAGCTGATCGGTGATGCTTCTCCATACGAAAAATAACATCGTGATATATATATATTTTCAACTTTACTAGACATGCCTTTACGCAGATGGATGATCTATGTCGGATAGGAAGTGTAATTATGCAGACAACGTTTTCAACTTTCATATACACCGTTTCTGCACTCGACGGAATCAGTATTCAAAACATGTATAAACCTGGATCCTAGTTTGATTCATTAAGGCTATGTTTGGTTTGAAGGAAAAAATAGGGAAAGGAAGGGAAAGGTAAGAAAATCTTATGGATTTGAATTTAGATATAAAATAGTAATAATTAATAAATTAAATTAAAACGGTCAAAATATTATATACTATTAATATAATGAGCTAAAAACGAGTTAAATATCGTATTTCATGAACAGCATAAAATAGTTTGTATATATTTTTTACTAACAATGCAACATTCAAAATTTCAAATCAAACTTACGAATATAAACAATGTAAATATTTGAGTATGTATTGAATTTGGATAAATGGATACTGTGTGCAGTGCAATTTCATTTGCATTGCTGCACTGGTACAACACGCAAATGAGCTGAGTGGCTTACTTCTCTTTTGTGCTCCTGCACAGCACATGTTGCACATCGTGAACAGTAGGGGTGCAAATGAATCGGATCATGATCCGATGCGATCTAATTTGGTTAAATTTGGATCACCACTGGTTGGATTTTGGATCGGATTTAGATCACTCTTTATTCGATCCGATCCAATGTGTTATATATTTATAAATATAAAAAAATATAATATATATATGTTATTTATTTATTTATAAATTTATTATATTAATTTTTTATAAAAAAATATATCTATATATGATAAAAATAATTAAAAAAATACTTATATTTTTTGTTTTTTATTTAAATTGGTATATTTTATTTTTTTAATAATTTATTAATTTTTAAAGAAAATAAATTGGATAAAATCAGATCTAAAGATCCGATAGGATTTGAATTCAGTTCAAGTCCTATAAGATTTGATCGAATTAGATCTGACATGAACAATGTCAAATTTGTTTCGAATCCGATCCGATTTGTTTGCATCCCTAGGGAACAACTGCAATCTGCTTTAGGGTTGATATGAGGAATGCTCTGTGAATAGAAGATCTGGATTCAAATCTTCAAACAAAGTGAAGTAAAAGCTGAAGCAAAAATAGATCAGGATTTCGATACCAAACGGACCCTTATACTAGTGCAAAAGAATTTGCACTACAAATGGAGTAAAGACCAGTACATAAGATGAAAAGGAAAGAGGGGAATTTCTTTGCCTAAGACTTCAAGGGAACTGATGAAGGAAGATTTGGCCCAACCTCGTAATCACTCAACACGTGGAAAAGGCAACAACTCGGCATAACAACATGCCCAAGGCACGAGTTCCGAAAGGAGGAACCAACGGTCCGAACTCCCTACAAGGAGCCCGAACTCCCCGTAAGGGACCCGAGCTCTCCCTTAAGCCCCGAGCCTTACAAGCACAAAGGGTAGCGACCCGAACTGGCCTGCCCCATGGAAGTTCGGGACACACCTCTATCTGAACTCAAGATTTCACCTCGCTCACTACTCCAGCACTTCGACTCCAGGACACCAAACTGAACAACTGTATCACGCCTAACACCGAGGAAGTCCGTACCCAGGGGCGGCGCACCTGACTGACTTGGGATCTGACGCTTGACAGTCGCATTTCAACGGCCACCTGCCACCGCCACCTGCCACCGCCATCTCCAGTTGCAGAGATGGCTCCGACAAAGAGAGCAGTGGCGGTTCTGTTCCAGCAGAGGTGATGACACCTGAACTGGCAAGAGCGCAAAGATAATCATGCCCGACCTGATAGAAGCTTAGGAGTGAGTGCGCGAGGTGATTATAAAAGGCTCCCTACCCCCCAAGAACAAGGTATGTGAATTTTGCACCATCTGGTTTTATCTTGTCTTCGAGAGAATACTAACTTGAGCTTTGAAGCAATCTCACCGGGTTCCTCCCCGGAGATTCCTCATCCTCTCCATTTCAGACTCCTTGTTGCTCCAGTCAGATGCAAGGTCGTTGACAGCTAAGACCGGCCGGATTGCGCACCATCAGGAACCATACTCGTTGTCGCATGTTCGCATAGTTTATAAAAAAAGTAGAGAATAATTGAATCAATTTATCCAAAAAACTGAAAGAAAAAACCCTTTTATTTCGACCTATAATGTATATGGAGTTGTAACACGGTGAGCTCATGCTGTTATTGAATGCTAGACGAATTAACTTCATGAGTCAAAATAAGATTATGAGGTACTTATCTTTGGGTCACTGGATGCTAGAGGTCAAACCCCTTTAACTCCCGTCCCATGCTTGTTGAAAGAGAAAATGCAGCCATTATTCTTTGGCTGGGTGCATTTCTATCTTGGGTTTTCAACTATGATCTCTGAATGAAATCTAAATGGTATCCTATACATTAATTTCATTTTTAGAAGTTCAAGGATCTAAAGAAAAACATCTCTGAATGAAAGCTGAATGGTATCATATTCATTCCACTTTGTTCGTCTAGCAAATCATTTTAGTGTTTTGTGTTCACCACCTTGCTAGGTTTTCTTCTAGGAGTAGAATAAAGTCAAAATTAAGCTTTAATTGCTTTACAAGAGTCTGATACTTAAAAGAAGCATTGGAATTCACAAGTGGGACCATGTAAGTAGCATAAAAGCATAAAGATGCTCAAGATTCAAAATATCGATATGTTCAATATGCCGATAGGGGCATATCGGGTGTTTCAATACTTATTTTTTTACTTTTTTTTTTTCAAAACTGGTTCAGGGGAGCCTGTCTAAGACCCCTCCATCCCTTGAACCGGTCAGAACCCCGATACACCCACTGTAGGGGCATATCGGAAGGGTCCCGGAACGATATGTATCGACTGATACGGGCCGAAATGTAACGATACGTTGAACCTTGGCTGTAATCACAGTTTTCTTAAAAGTGGCAGCCAAGGTGGGGTCTATGTAAGTAACATATGTGAAAACCGAAACCGAACAGAACTGAACCGAGTTATGTGAAAAAATATATATTCTAAAAAAATATATGTTAAATATAGATATTTTAGTTTTAAATAATAAATATATATCTAAAAAATATATATTCTGAAATATATCAGATATATATTTCCAGAAATTAGAAAATATATATTTTGATATATTTGTATATATGTTTTGGTTTTAAATATATATTTCCAAAAAATATATTCTAAAATATTAGATATAATATTAGCAGTTTGACATCATGTGAATTGTGCAAAATTGGAGTTGGTTGAAACCTAAACCGACCAAAACCGACTCAAACTGATCAAGTCGATTTTACTTAATAGAGGGTCAATTTCGATTTGATCTATAGGTAACCCGACCAGATCGGGTCGGTTGAAAAAAACACTAATACACTAACCCAATCCGACCCGTGAACAGCCCTATCTGAAAACGAGTTTTGGATTTTCTAATTTGTACAAAGGAAAGCGTAGCCTCTCCTTCAGAGACCCACAGTTCAGGAAGCCCTCTGATGTTACAGGCTTTTTTCTGGTCTTTAGGCTTCACATTTCTGGTCTTTGCATGTAGGCTTCACATTTCTTGAGCAATTAATTCCTTCCGTACACATCTTGTTTCTGGTCTTTAGGCTCAGTTTGAAAGGAGTGTAAATAGAAATATATATGTAGAACGTAGAACGTATATATTTATATTTATATCTATATGATGCAGTTTGAAAACAAAATTAAGCAGAGAAAACATTCTCTTGATTGTACGTGTTTTTATTTTTCAAAACCAAAACCAAAAACATGTTGAATCTCTGGTTAATTTCATTATCGTGTTTCATAAATCATATAACACCCTTTAATGCACCAAATAATCAATTAATATTAATTGTTATTGTTTTTTTTTGGGAGAAACTAAGGTCTTGTACGTACTACTTAATAAAATAAAAAGAAAAATATAAGAAAGGTACCTTTCAGTATCATATTATCACCTAATAACATGCACGGTATATCATCATAATGCATCAATTGGGATGACTTCCTTGGCAACTCATCAATTTCTGCCAAATGGAGAGGAGTCGTTGTCCAATCCATACCATCCATTAATTTGTACGCAACCGTTGGATCCAATCCATACAATTAGCAAAGGTCCACTCATAATTTATTATGATGAAGGGAGCAGGTTTTATTATTTTCCAGAAATCATCACGTTATATCAATTTTTGTTATATTTCAATATTCCATTGAGAACAATAACTTTCCTATAAAAATCTTGTTTATTTTTTATTAATAATCACCTTAGACAGATGGCCAAGGTTGGATGGGTTCCAATATTATAAGTTTGTTTCTCATCATTTTCTCTATATCAAAATTAGAACCCACTCTGAATATTTATTTTATCAGCTGAATTCATTCTAATAAAAGAAAATTATTCTATTATAAAGAGTTAACAGATCACTTTTCTCATGAACGTACGTAAGTAATCTGCTGCCAAATTGCTGGTAAAATCTTTGACTGCTTGTGGTTGTGGTGGAGGTTTAGTTTCAAATGTTGCCTTCATTAAGGAAGGGGGTTTAGGGTTTGGGGGAGGGCTTTTCAATTTTATTCAAGGTCTAAAACTCTAAATCATTTTATCTTTCTTATTTTGTAGGAAATAATTTAGATGCTAAAATCATGGAATAATAGGTTAGTTATTATTACTTATTCAAATTATTAATATCGTATAAGCAAAAGGTGTTATGATTCTAACCATTCTAATAATCAGATGAGGGCCCTCTCTCTCTCTCTCTGAAAACCTTAAGGTTATGTTTGGTTGGAAGGAAAAGGTAGGGAAAGAAAGGAAAAGGCAGAAAAATTTATACAAGATTTATAAAAATTTTCCTATCTTTTTCTTCATTTTCCAACTTTTTCCTTCAAACCAAACATGGCCTAACGGCTTTAGCTTTGATTGAACTGCTTTTATTGAATCATTTTGAAGAACAGAAAAAATGATTTTATGATTAAATTAAAATATATTGATGATTTATTGAGTTTTGGGTTTTTCGCCAAACACAACTTCTAGGCTTTCTATGTGGAGTCCATCTTAAACGTAACTGAATTGATCATAACCCTATATTAATTAATTAAGCTACCTAGCTAGGTAAAAGAAGCTTACTTACGAAACTACGACATGCCAAAGCTCATCAAACACATAACCATGTATGAATCGCTGTTCTCTCCCATCGACATTCAAACACGAGGTACTCGGAAAATTTTCGGCCGGCCCCCAAGCCCCCTCCCCGGCCAATTCAAGGAGACGATGGACAGCCAGTTTTAGATTAATAAATGGGAAAATTCTTGATAAGTATTCTGTACTTTAGGCCTAGTGACAATCTAGTATCCAAATTTTAAAATATCACAATTTAGTATTCCAACTTTCAATTTGCGACAATCCAATACCTGGCATGAAATCACTATCAACCAGAATGCAAAAAGATATAATTACCCACTTGCAATTTTGACTAATGTATGAATTATGTTTCGAAATGATGAAAGTGACTCCAACTATAACATCCTTTCTCGACAAGTGGGAACCACTATTCACCCACTCTGTGACCTGAAGTTCCGAAGAAACCAATTCCTCCCACCGGTGATGTCAAGTGGAATACAATGTCGGAAAAGTTGAAATCGATAAGTCACACACCAGATAATGTCGCATGAATATCTTTTCCGTGTATTTTGGAAGAATTGCTAGAATAAATCGGATCTGCTGCTGGTACCCTTTGTTTTTAAATCAACCATTGTTGGAGAAGACGACCTCTTGTTGCCGGTGCCAGAGGAGACAACCAAGATATGATTTTTTTCTATTTTTTCAGAATAAGATCAACATGAATAGAAGCCACATCACAATCTTTAACTATTATTTGCATCTTGCTGGTTCCACCCTCCTTGTTTTTTTCCTTACCCTTCATAGCTCTCTCATCAGCCTCCACAACCGAGACCATTCCATTTCTAGAGCAAAACCACAGCCCCCTTCTCCACCTCCTAAAAGCAGCCAATACTCACTCCACCGAATTCGTCCCTATGTACCTGGGCTGGGGAAGAGAAGATGCACAAGGTTGGGGTTCTGGCTCCTGTGTTAAAACTATGACTCCATCTTCCTGTGGCTCACCTTCTAAGAGAAAATGAAGCTTCCCACTGGTCGGTTTAAAGCAAGGGCTCGAACATGAGAAAACTCACCAAGCTCATCTGCAACATTCCTATTAATAACGTAGACGTCCATGGGCCCATGCATGGCCCATGCGCGCATACGTAAATCTTTAGGCCCATCAAGAAAACCTAACCATCTAGGTTCTTCTAATCCTATCTCAAGATAACAAACTGGGATAATCTTAATCCTACCTTCAGATAAGAATTATCCTAGATAACCCTAAAATAACTCAGATAAGCTTTATCTCTTATCCTTGTACAGTCTCACTGTAACTCAACCACTGTAACTATAAATAGGGTTGATTCAACCCTAGTACAAAACGAGTTAATCAAATCTTTTTTCAATATTTCTATTATTTTATTTCTGTTTTTCTGTTTTAACGTGGTATCAGAGCCATGTTGACAGAGACAAGCACACATGGTAGTAGCCCAGCAACATCCAACAATGGCTCAACGTCAAGTAGTGCGCTCCCTTCAATCCAAAACGTAACTCATTATCTTCCTATCAAATTAAGAAGTGACAACTACCTACTGTGGCATGCTCAGTTCTTTCCCATCCTTCGACACCACCATCTATTGGAACTCGTAGAAGGAAGAAGAAGCCATTGCCTGAAATTATACCCAATACAGACGATACATGGATGATTGCGAACACAGACATTGACCAGCTTGTGTTGAGTTGGCTGATTTCCTCTCTCACTGAAGGTGTTATGGTGCAAGTGGTTGGTTTGTCGACATCATCTAAGGTATGGACTTCCCTTGCTCACAATTATTCTACACACTCCCGATCTAGGGTACTGTGGTTGCGAAGACAACTGCAAAATCTTAAAAAAGGGTCTCTTTTTATTTCTGCCTATATACAGCGAGCAAAATCCATTGCTGACAGTCTTTCTACAGTATCAGAACTAGTGCTCAAGTCCGAACTGATACATTACATTTTATCTGGCTTAGGGAGTGAGTATGAGTCGGTGGTTACAACACTTACCAATCGATTAGATGCAACAGATCTTAGTATTGCTGATATTATGGGAGCACTTCTAAACCATGAGAGCTCGCTTGAAGACCTAGCTCTTGCATCAGACACTCGAAGTGCAAATCTGGCTGGCGTCCCTCCTAAGAAAAATAATTTTCAGAAGCCCCCATAACAGTTCTTTCCAAACTTCAACAACAACAGAGGTAAGGGGCATGGACATGGTGCTCCACAATATAATCACCAATCCTTTCAAAATCAATCTCAACAATTTTCTAGAGGACATGGAGGTAAAAATAATGTCACTTGCCAGATCTGTAATAAATTTGGACACAATGCCCTGCAGTGTAGAAAAGCAAAATATGCCTTTGATTTTTCTGATAGTTCTTGCAATGATCCTTCTGCACTTCATGGAGGGGTAAATACACCCTAGAATCACTATGAAAATAATTTTGATCCCAATTGGTACTTGGACTCTAAGGCTACTCATCACATGACCCCAGATCTAGATAATCTACAGAATCGTACTGAGTATACTGGAACAGATCAAGTGATGGTCGAAAATGGTCAAGGTTTGAATATTCATCATACAGGATCTTCTTGTATGATTTTTAATCAGCATGCTTTTTCTTTGAAAGATATCTATCATGTTCCTTCTATCTGCATGAATTTACTTTCTGTCAGTTGATTTACAAAGGATAATGATTTGTTTTTTGAGTTTCACCGTGACTGTTGCTATGTGAAGGATTATACTGGGAGAATCCTCCTTCGAGGGGCCAGTAGAGATGGGTTATACAGTTTTCTTGCGTCAGCCACAATCACACCTGAAGCGCTTCTTGGAGAATGTACCTCACTTCGTGGTTGGCATCACCGCCTTGGTCATGCAGCTATGCGAAATGTATGGCAAGTTATTTCCAAGTTTGGTATTCCATTTATTAGATCTAGTGTTGATGAGTCTGTTTGTGAGTCCTGTCAAATGGGCAAGAGTCATAGAATGCCCTTGAAGTCGTCTAGTTCTCAGTCCAAGCGACCATTAGATTTAATTTTTTTAGATGTATGGGGATCTGCTCTTGTTAAGTCGAATAATGGATTTTCTTATTATGTTATTTTTATGGATGATTTTTCAAAAATTTCTTGGGTGTATCCTATGGCTCGAAAATCAGATGTTAGTGATTTATTTATTAAATTTAAAAGACATGTAGAGGTTCTGTTCAATGCTAAAATAAAAATCTTTCAGTCAGATTGGGGAGGAGAGTATCGATCTCTCTTCCAGTACTTAGATTCGCAAGGCATCACACATCGATTGGCGTGCCCCCCCACAGACACGAACAAAATGGATCAATTGAACGGAAGCACAAACATGTGGTTGAATATGCTTTATCTCTACTGTCCTCCTCCAAGCTCCCCTTTTCCTTCTGGGCTAATGCGATAGAAACTATAGTTTTTCTGATAAATCGACTGCCAACAGAGGTATTGCATGGTATGTCCCCTCATGAGAAACTCTTTCAGACAACTCCTAATTACTTTCTATTGTGTTGTTTTGGGTGTGCGTGTTATCCCTTTCTGTGACCCTACAACAAGAATAAGTTTCAATTTTGGTCGCTTCAGTGCATTTTTATTGGCTACAGTATCTCTCACAAAGGGTACAGGTGTCTCCATGTCCCTTTAGGGCGTATTTTTATAGCTCGCCATGTGGTATTTGATGAAACATTATTTCCGAGAATTCTTGAAGCACTGCCAAGCACAACTCCTGCCTTTATAGGAATTATCATTTCAGGTCCTTCACCTCTACAACCTGCAACACCACCGATACCTCCTTCGTCGCAGCCTCCATCTGCACCAGCATCTAGCTCCAATTTAGCGACCACCACTCCAGACTCAGGACCTTTGGAACAATTCTCTTCTAATAAGCCACAAAGGTATCGAAGTATGCAAGATTTACTGAACTCAACAGTCCCAGTTTCTCAACCGGTACACACTCATTCTATGCGTACGAAGTCCATGGATAGGACCCTTCCTCGGTCCCAACTTGCGACAAGGTATCCAATCCCATATGCTCTTCTCACTCTCCTACAGGATCAAGAACCTAAAAATTTTAACGAAGTCACCAAATCACCAAAATGGCAACTAGCTATGCAAAAAGAATACCAGGCCCTCATTGAAAATGACACTTGGCACTTGGTTCCCTATGATCCCTCCATGAACATAGTCGGAACTAAGTGGATATACAAAATAAAGAAGAAGGCGGATGGAACCATTAATCGCTATAAAGTCCGATTGGTTTCTCAGGCTTTAACCAGGTCCCTCTGGCTAGTTCATCAACTCGATATTGATAATGCCTTCCTTCATGGCATCCTTGATGAAAATATTTATGTGAATCAGCCGAAAGGGTTCATTGATCCCAGATACCCTACACATGTCTACAAATTGAAGAAGGCTCTCTATGGCCTAAAACAAGCATCATGAGCCTGGTATTCACGGTTAGTGATGGAGCGCGATCCGGCTGGTCTTAGCTGTCCGCTGCCTCGCTTCCGAACGGGGTAGCAGGGAACCTGAAATGGAGGAGATGGGAAAGCTCCGGGGGGAACCTGGTGTAGAGGCTCCGAAGCTCAAGTTAGAATCCTTCAAAAGCAAGGTAATACCAGATAGCGCAAAGTTTGCATACCTTCGTTGTCGGGGGGCAGAGGGCTCTTATAGTCACTTCGTGTACTCATCCCGAGGCCCTTGTCAGATTGGGTATGATTACCCTTGTGCTTGTCAATTCGGCCATCGTCCTTTCTGCTGAGATAGAACCGTCACTGCCTAACCATCTAACTGGAGATGGCGGTGTCAGTGGCGGTGGTAGGTGGCCGTTTAGAGTGCTGCTGCCAAACGTCAGATCCCAAGTCAGTCAGGCGTGGCGCCCTCGGGCACGGACTTCCCTAGTGTCAGGCATGGTACGACTTGTTTGGTTTTGGTGCCCAGAAGGTGATGCGAAGTGCTAAGCGAGGCGGTCTTGAGCTTGGAGGTATCTATAGGGCAGGTCAGTTTGGCGAGGTGTATCCCGAACTGTTACAAGGTGGGTCAGTTCGGCGAAGTGTATCCCGAGCTGTTACAAGGTGGGTCAGTTTGGCGAAGTGTATCCCGAGCTGTTACAAGGTGGGTCAGTTCGGCGAAGTGTATCTCGAGCTGTTACAAGGTGGGTCAGTTCGGCGAAGTGTATCCCGAGCTGTTACAAAGTGGGTCAGTTCGGCGAAGTGTATCCCGAGCTGTTACAAGGTGGGTCAGTTCGACGAAGTGTATCCCGAGCTGTTACAAGGTGGGTCAGTTCGGCGAAGTGTGTCCCCTTGTTCCCGCCTAGGCTTGGCCCCTTTTGCCGAGCTGTTGTTTCTGCCACGTGTCACATAATAGAGAGGTCGGGCCAAATCTTCCTTCATCAATTGCCCCCCACTCCTTGCGCCGGGGGTCTTGCCATGGTGCAGGGAGTTTTCGCGAGGTAGCTGGTGGATTTGTCCCGTCCTTCGAACCTTCACTGCACAAGACGCTTTTGCTAGGGTTCTTTCGGTTTCCAAGAAGGCTGGAAACATGCTTACTCAAGAACGCTGGTGGTTGTGACCGTGCATTTTAAATTTCAAACCAATTTGCGCCGCTGGGACGTGACAGCGGGTCATTTCAAAAAGTCGCGCCACTGCTGTACGTGTGCGGGCGACTGTCAGGGAGACGTGCGGCGCGTCAGTTTCGAAAAGATGCGTGTCGAAGCGACGTCGGTTTCAAAAAGACGTGCGCTGACGTTTCGCTTTTTTCAGAAAGACGTGCGCCAATCACGTCTCGACCTTAAGGGTTGTGCGGTCGGTAAGAACGTGGGCCGTCGGATCATCTTCGGTCTGCACGGTCGATTCTTGGTTATTGTAGCTATAAATAGTGGGGGACCCCGGTTGTTTTGTCACTTCTGCGGTTTGTCTACTGAGTTCGCGTCCAACCTTTCAGCTCGCGTCCAAGTCTTTTCCAGCTCGCGTCAAGGCTGGTTATACAGTCTTCACGGTTCTTTGGTTTTTCTTCAAACTTTTCGGTGAGTACTTTCTTGAATTTGTCTTTTCCCCAATGTCTAGCTTTGATAGCTCAAACGATTCTTCGAGTAGGGCCGATGTAGGTTCCACCAACCGAGCCGTGTCCCCAGACTGCCTCAGTGATCTTGAGGTGGAGTTTGAGGACTACGAACCAGTAGGTCGAGTCGCTTCGGGTAGTTTGGCGTCTACCTCCCGCCGAGGTCGGATGCTAGACTGGTTTGACCCTTCGACCATGACGCCTGAGGGGCTTCAATCCATACTTCTGTCTTACAATCTTCCTGGGGGGTACACATATTTTATTCCTTCGGGTAGCTTTCCTTGGGAACACGGTCCCGACGAGATCGTGATTTTTTGAGAGCAGCTCGCTGCAGGGTTGCGACTTCCTTTCCATCCCCTTCTCGTCGAAGTCATAAACCACTTCGGTGTCACCATTGGCCAGCTTCATCCGAACTCTATTCGGAACCTGGTGGGGACAATTTTCCTTTTTTGCGAGCAAAACTTTCCCTTAGACTTAGAGATATTCTCCTCTATCTTGATGCTCAAGAGACAGGTGGGTTCACTCTCCTCATTTTTT
This sequence comes from Nelumbo lutea, assembly GCF_056320005.1. NCBI lineage: Eukaryota > Viridiplantae > Streptophyta > Magnoliopsida > Proteales > Nelumbonaceae > Nelumbo > Nelumbo lutea. The sequence continues at coordinate 9,856,912 of NC_142691.1, read as the reverse complement.
TCATTAAAGGACTTAGGGTCACTCCATTATTTTCTAGGGGTTGAGGTAAGTTGCAAATCTGATAGTTTGTTCCTCTCCCAGTAGCGCTACATCCTGGATCTATTGCATCGAACCAACCTTGAAGGGGCCAAACCTGCAAGCTCGCCCATGTCCACTTCTGGCTGACTCTCAAAAGACACTAGCGAGCCCTTATCTAACCCCACGAAGTATTAAAGCATCGTTGGAGCTCTACAGTATGTCACCATCACTCATCCGGATATCTCCTTTGCAGTCAACAAAGTCTACTAGTTTCTTCACTCTCTCACTGATGAACATTGGACAACGATAAAGTGAATACTTCGCTATCTCAAGGGCACTCTCACTCACAGTCTTCATTTTCAGGGATCCTCTTCCTGACAATTGACTACTTACACTGACGCCGATTGGGCTAGCTGTCCTAATGATCGACGTTCCACAGGGGGTTATGCAGTTTATCTTGGTTCCAATTTGATTTTCTGGAGCTCCAAAAAGCAACATACCATTGCTCGCTCCAACACAGAATCCGAGTTCAGATCTCTTGCCAACACAGTCACAGAGTTGTTATGGATTTAGTCTCTGCTACGAGACATTGGCTTTCTAGCTCCTCCACCTATTCTCTGGTGTGATAATATGGGTGCTACCTACCTAGCCTCCAACCCCATTTCACCAAACCTCTCTCCACAGCTCGATTCACTAATCTTCGGGACAAGCTTCTCGTCACCCTGTTCAGCTTGCAGGGGGATAATAATGCAGACGTCCATGGGCCCATGCACAACTATGTAAATCTTCAAGCCCATCAAGAAAACCTAACCATCTAGGTTCTCCTAATCCTATCTCAGGATAATAAATTGGGATAATCTTAATCCTACCTCCAGATAAGAATTATCCTAAATAACCCTAAACTAACCCAGATAAGCTTGATCTCTTATCCTTGTATAGTCTCATTGTAACACAACCGGGTTGATTCAACCCTAGTACAAAACAAGTTAACCAAATCTTTTTCAATATTTCTATTATTTTATTTCTGTTTTTCTGTTTTGACGAATATGATTCGAGCAAGCGAACTTCGACATCACCCAAGTTGAAATACGTGATGAAAAGATAATTCATACACCTTCTTCGTCATTGTATCTTTCTCTTGAAACTGGTTCGAGCAATACCCTTCTTCGCCACTTTTTGATGTAATGGGAACCAGTTTAACTCACCGTCAGTCTACCCTACAAGTGGGAACTGGCTTCAAGAGAAAGATGCAGTCCCCTTCTTCGTCACTCTCTGATGTAGTACCATTGTATCTTTCTCTTGAAACTAGTTTAAGGGGTACCCAAGTTGAAGTACGCAATGAAGTACCCTTCTTCGTCATTGTATCAATTGGTTCCCAGTTAAGGTAAATTGTGTGAGTAGAATACGGTCGAAGATAGACTACTTTTTCTTTCTTTGTTGCTGCTATCAATTAATCAGAGCTTAGCGCCGCAGGAGGAGGAAGAGGTGAGTTATTCCTGCTCCCAACTTCTATTTATCATAAAGGTTAGTTTGGGTATTATGAAATTATTTATACTGCATCTAAACTCACGTTAATGTGGCTCGTCGTAAATTGAAAGTTTGGATATTAGATTGTGGCATTTTAAAAATTGAATACTAGATTATCACTAGGCCTAATTAAAGTATAGGGTGCTTATGGAAAATTTTACCTTAATAAATAAACGTCAAATAATAGGAATCTATTTGGGACCGAGCTGCTTTTGAGAAATTACCTATTATAATTTCATTGAAAAGTTGATTTTTGGGCTCATATAAGCTTATATATTTTTAGCTTTTAATATTTCTACCAAACCGGGCTTTCATGACTTTCCAGGTTTCATGGCTCATGCAATGTTAGAAACCGCTGGTTGAAAGCCTTCTCAAACAGGCACTAAGATCAGCGATTACCGCAGGAATCATGGCCTTAGATTTAATGCAATAACCCCACTACAAAACACTTCATCTAACTCAAGATGGGCTCATAACAATAAATCAAGGCTTTGAGTTTAATTGTTTCAGCGGAGGGTTAGGACACTGTCGTAGCAAGTGTGGGTTGCAAAGCAAAACGTTTCAGGTAAAAACCCAACATAATACCAAACATAACCTACCTTTAACTTTAATTTCCATGGTGAAACAAGACTTCAGTGCTGGAGATGATACGAAACAATGAAGGTATCGGACGTATACACATTTATAGTGTGGTCACTCAAGTGGTGGGGAATTAATGCTGGTTCCAAACTCATCCTAGGTCCAAAGGGAATTCTGGGCTGTGTCCAAAAATTAATGACCCACGTGAATACACATTATATTCCTTGGCGTGTAGGGCATGTGAAGTCAATTACACCTTTACTCCCCATTAAATGCTGCCCATAGCTTCCTTATATTGGAATGAGGAGAGATCAGCTACGCCCGTTGGAGTAGCGTTGGAGTGGCCTTGTGGCCACACTTTTAGGTTATTTCATCCAATTTAAGGTATATAGAAATTGAAATTGGATTCAAGAGTCATGATTCACAGTTTTAGCCGAGGGTTAGATATTGAAATTGGACTCAAGTGTTGAACAGTATGTAAGAATAATAAAAAATTAATCAAATCTGACATATACTGGTAGAAACAACGATTTTTATTGATTGTATTGATCAATCCAAAGTCATTCAGATAGAAATCTTTCTCCCTTAAAATTGTAGCTAGAAACAGCAATAGTACCAAATACAACCTGAATAGATCTCTTTCTAAAGAAACTAATTAAGCCCTCTGAGGGCAAGGCACATTGATACTCGTTGATTGCGAATCAATCTGGACTGAATACCATATAGTGTTGCTATAACAATATAATGACTTATACCATTCCGTTTCTGCTGATAAGGGAGAGTTTCATGAAATGCAATACCAAATTTTTGTTTCTTGAATCGCCGAAGTGATCCTGAATCACTTTGGTGACATGGTATATTGAAATTTGAAAAAGCTGATTCTTTCTTGAGATGTCACACAGTTATTATTATAAACAGTATTTTTAGTTACCCTTTGTATCTGTGAAAGTTTTGTTCATATTCTAGCGAAGTGTGTCATTTGTCTAGACTGTCTCTTCTCTCTCTCTCTCTCATGCTCCTGGTGGTACTACAATACTGCATGTGCCACCATGGAAGGAATAGAACCGGTGAAAATTGTTAGCAGCCAAACAAACCCCAAAGTCCAAACCATAATTGAGTTAGTACCTGTTTTGACTGAATGTGCCAGTCTCAATCAGGCTCGGAGCTAGTGGTTCCAAAGTCCAAGCTGTTGCAGGATGTTTCCAGGAACGGATATACACATGCCCAAAGGGTACTGTAATTCTATTGTATATATTGCAAGAAGTAACTTTTTTAGACAGCTTTGATTGTTTAGGAATCTCATGAAGTTTACAAGAGAAACAGAAAAGAAAGAAACCTCATGGAAGAGATTTTAAACTATTGGAATCTAATAAATCCTATAAAATTGATGTACCCATTAATGACAACCATTGTATACTTCCTACTTCAAGAAAGAGTACTTTGAACGTTTTTCAGAATCGGGAATTTTTGCTCCTCACACCACATCCCACCGGGAGATATTCTTAATGTACATACTACTGGGAGGTGCTGAGGTCCGCGTGAGGAGCGCTCTGTGAAGACTTCACAGATCCGGTCTGTTTTCATGTCAAAGTGTCGCTTTTCTCTTATCCTGATTAGTTTGAAACACTGATTCAAACAGAAACGTTTCATCTTGAAACGCTAAAGAGAAGAGAGTGAATATTTATAGCTTCTACAAATGTCCCAAACATGAAACACCATGCAAATTAACTGTCCGTCACTACATGTGGTTGTTAATTTCATTGTAACAATTAGGTGGTTGTTGGGGTAACTTTGGTTATTGGCACCTACAGAAATATACATTCCTTGGCTGCATAACTGTTCAGTGCAAAAAGAGACGGAGGAGCAAAATTTTACACCTCTCGTTCACTCAGAGTGAAAATAATTGCAAGGCCAAAACAAATTTGTTTTCTCGATCCCCACTTATACGTCAAAACAAATGTACGACACAATTTTTACATTTTGATTAATGCATCACAAGCATGTATGATCATACAATAAAATCTCTTAGTTGTCGATCGAGAGTAAATGAGGAATTCTAGTAAAGAATGGCTCTTTGTGCTACTCTTCTGTTCTTTCAGTATCCTACCCCAACAAAAGACACTCTGCAAGACAAACTTGGGTATGCTTTTTAGTTTTTACTACTCTTCCGTCCGTTCTTTCACCCTCCATTTTTTTTTTCTCCAAAAAATTGCTACATTTTGACATTTTCTATTTGATTGCCCCGCTTCTCTTCTCTCGTCTCACCTTTCACCTTTTTTCAAAAAAAAAATAAAAAAGGGGAAAAACTTAAGAGGAAAATCCCAACTCTCTCCCTCATTATTTATTCTTTTTTATGAAAAAAAAAAAACTCATTTCGTTCAAGTGAAGAGCTCATTATTCTCTCCCTACTAACTACTGTAAATATATTTTCATTTTAAATTAAAATTTATTTAACTGGCCTCTCTTCTAAGGGAGACATAGCCAAGTATCCTCACAAACTGCCACATAGTAAAGAAAATTAATGGGACCTACCATTAATGAGCCCTACATTAAACACTACTTAAGTAAAAAAAACAAGAAATCAGTACAATCACTTAATCCCAATAATATACTCCATGAATTCTAATGCCTGGCCCCATTTTCATTTACTCCATTTTCCCATAATTTCTGAAAGAAATTAAGCTTCCTTTTTTTTTTTCTACTTCTTCTTCTTCTTCTTCTTCTTCTTCTTTATACTATGACCCTGTGCTGGTATTCTATTAATATATGTACAGAATCTTTTAAATATAATGTTATGTTTAGCTTTCGCTTTCTGGGTGTTTAGCAATCAGAGGAAAAGAAAAGAAGTTTGTTTGCTTCCTTGAATCTGGATAGATGGTTGAACATCTTTACGATAAAATACAAAATTTTCCCAGAGTGGTAGAGGGGAGAATCTCTTCACACAATATTCCTAATATATTATTATTGAGCCTTATGACATTAAAAATTAGTTTCTCCTGGCAGATTGTCTACCATACTTAGGAGCTATTGGGCCCCTGAGGAGTTGCCCATGAGTTTGCACACTGTTGCTGCACGGCCCTGGTGCACCACTACGGATAAAAAAATTATATAAATCACCAATAAGATCAAACAAGAGGACTCGACACTTTTTAATGTTTTTGTTTACAGCTGTACTTGTCGAGTCTCCATAGAGTTTTTGAAATCCTGCTTATGGATAGAAGCATATACTACGGCAATATATCTCTGTACTCACTCTAATGGCTCCTAGCACTTTCAGGAATTGACTCTTGTTTCTACAGCAAAATCAATCATATTATTTGAAGCTTTGGAGCTTTGCATTTCTACATATTAGATCAAACTAGCAGAGACACCGAATTAAAATCCAAAAGTGGGAGAGATTTGTAGCAAGTGCATATAAGAGTCATGGGTGGGTTAAAAGTTCTACCAGAATGTTAGTTCACTTTGGCACTGAATGGAAAGCCTTTAGGGAATGATCAAAGCAAACGTGACGAGGGTTGATTGATTAGTGGAAAAGGGAACTAATCAAGTATGGGTTTGATTTCAAAGAAGCAATGATTCAGGTCGTTTAATTTTTCTACTAATCGAACTGTACTTTGCATTCCGTTCGGCTGTTCCAGAATGGATCGTGCGTTGTGTGTGTTTCCTGTATGGCTTATTGATGAAGAGGTGAACAGAAGAAATCATCACTTTGGTTTATTCATCTTGATGACTCTCAACCATCGTTTTAGAGAATGCCATATTTGGGTGACGCCACTCTTATCTGAGATGATGAGAGAATCGTGTTCCATCGATCGCTTTACAAAATTTTCTGTGTGAAAGGTTTATTTTGGTTATAATTAGTTTCATCGAATTTCCAGATGGTCCTTTGATCTCTCTATCATGATATATACGTAACCTAACTAATTAAAGGTTTATTTTGATTATATTTAGTTTCATCGAATTTCCAGATGGTCCTTTGATCTCTCTATCGTGATATATACGTAACCTAACTAATAAATGGCTTTCAGATTTACATCAAAGCTAAGAACGTGTTTTTGTTGTGGTTAATTCATTGTATTAATGTATTACCAGCGTGGTGCTGTCTTTTCCTATTTCAAGTTTGGAAGCTTGTTCTCGTTGTTGCTCTATGTATCCTGTAGTCTGTCTGTCATTACAGGTCCTAGGTTACAGGCTTTTTGGCTCAACATTTCTCTCTAACTTTTTCCATGGATGCTATCAATTAACCTAATTAGCTAGGATGGTAGCGGAATATATACCTCCAGATGTTCTATCTTGTTGCATGTGGACTCTTTTAGAACCACTGGAGATATGAATACATTTAACTAACACTCCATTAGTCAGATTTTAAGTTCTCAGTTCATCACAGTTCAAATTCAAAGATGAAGGTGAGAAGGGCTGCCAGAGAAACAGAAAATTTCCCAGCTGATCATGAGTATGATCTCACAGTTGATAATATTACAGAGTCAGGTCGAATATCAATGTCCTTGGCAAGTCGACAATATAATGCAGCTGCTTGGTTTACTTTAATAATTAGACCCACCAATTAGATCATTACCAGTATCGAGAGTTCGCCATTGGAGATCGATTATGATGTTATTCAAAACTCTCTGTAGCTTTTCGTACGTACGTAGATCTGATTGGGTTTTCTCCATTAATGGACAGCTCGAAGAGGTCTGGTTAGAATATAAAGCGATTGCAACAACTGGAAAAGATTTGTTAGGAGGTAACGTGAATGTTCAGTTATATTATTGTTCATTCTCAGTTCTTCTCCATCGCACTGTAACAGTAGATATGCTTAATTAATCATCAGGGTTATAATAAGCTTTCAAATGGGTTGGTTTATAATCATAATATACTTCGATTTATTCTCCGCCTTATTCTTGATTGCTAATGGATGGTCATATTCGGCTATCATGATTCATGACAGCGCAACAAAACATATTATGTCATCTTCTGAACTTTTCCTGTACAGCTCGAAATGACTTATCACGGGCATCCACCCGAAACATGTTCATAGTGGCTGAAAATAGTACTGAGTTCTAATTAGATTCTAATTGAGACCTTGCATGAACGAACTGGTTACTTCTTGTTGATTCAATTAACAAAAATCTAGTTCAGTTTTAATACCGTGCATTGAGCGGGTGGCCTAATGATACTCAGCAACTGATTTGGCGTCATTTGAGATTGGATTCCTTTGTTTCAGAGAGTGTGAGACTAAAATTAATTAACACTCAAATTCTTCAAAGAGAAACTAGTTTCAGCAACATCAATGAAGTGCGTGTACTCAAAAACTGTAAAGAAGGATGAAGTAAAAGAGAGAAATGGAGGCTCCCCAGGTTGATAAGAATTACGAATTTACAATGGCGTACGTCTAATCAGATCGTTCTATATAAGTTCTAACCAATAAAACTTGTGTGCTGATCTTGGGAAGAACTTCTACAAAAAAAAAAAAAAAAAAGCTACTTGGGTAGGATCCTAGCACCCTGTACAGGAACTGCTACGCATGGAGTTGACGTTATTGAAGAACAGTTGTGATGTTTACCTGTAATCTGCGCTGAGAGCTTTGAGCGCGGCCTACAGCACAAATGAGGAAAAGTAGGGCATATTCATGAATGCTGAGTCCTTCCATTTGATGGTCTTATGTTTGATCAATATGAACTGATTTTCTTCTCCTCTCTGAGTCTCCCGAAAGAAGTAAAGAACACTGCAAATCGTTGGGATGGCTGTAATGATCATCAGATGAGGAGAGGCATCTGCTGTGCGAGACCCACAGAATGGTCTGATCTGTCAAAACATCATGGATGTCTCCTACCCTCGCATGGATATCCATACAGAGTCCATAGTCTGTTGTTTGTTATCTCCATTTCTACGTTTCTAGATCAAACCACAGAACAGAACCCTCTCGATCAGAAGGGTCCACAACTCGTTTTTTTTCTTCCACAAATCCCATCCAAACACATCATCTGAGCCCTTGACGCAAGGAATACTAAATAGTGGAAGAGTGGAAGAGTGACCAATACGCGGTGGACTCGGTTGGGTCACCTCTCATTACCAGTAGGAATTGACGAAAATCTCCTTTCCAGCCTTTGCCAAAAAGCATTAAGAATAAACTTTTTCTGTAGTTGACTTGTCTCTTATTATATATCTTTTTGCAGGCTTTGTGAGGTGCGGAGGCTTTACGCCAGAAGCACTTAATAATGTTGTCTTAGGTATGTATAGATTTGATTAATAAGATGAAGCACTAATTCAAAAAATACATGGGTTTGGGTCGTCATCTTTTCCATCTGATCAACAACAAGCTTTAATTAAAATCTAAACCAAGCAGCTGTGACCCTGCTGGAAGAAGAATCTAAGTTCATTATGACAGAAAAACCTTCTGGATTAATTCTACAGTCTTTCCTTCTCTCCTTTCATTATTACGAGCAACGCAAATCTGTATATACACAGAATAAAGTGATAATTAATTCATTTATGGGTGTTCTCTCTTCAAGAAAAATCTCCTTTTTCAAGTTAAATATACCACCTTTCTTTCATGGGTGTAACTGTATTTAACCATGGATACTCTCTCTATCTCTATCTCTTTATATGGCTAAAGCATCAAAGCCATTGGAAATCGTTTTCTGAGAGTGAGGGTTTTCATAAAGTAGGTAGCTGGACATCAGCAACATTGAATTCTTTGTTGCTTTTGGTAAGATTAAGCTTGTCAAGCTTACCTTAAAGTTGGGGAATAATCTATTAATATGCATTAATAGATGGCCCACAACAATACGGTGGGCTTGATAACTGATGCTTTGTCCCATTTTAAATTGCCCAAACTAATTTAAAAAAGTTTCTATCCGTCATCAATGGGGCCAAGAGATGTATATATGTATGTATGTGCCTTATGTATGTAGTTAGGCATGCATGCATGTACGCTTTCTTAGCTTGGAATATGTAATTTATTACTTCTTACCCTTTCATACCCAAGAGGACCAAGAGATAATTTATAGTGGCGATGATATTAATGTATCCTCCTCAACAAAATGTGTGATGAATAACAACCATCTGATGTTAATCAGATCGTAGTTAGGTCAGGGGCTTACATCTACTACAGTAACTTGTTCCCCCATAACCTGTAATCTGTCATGTGCAGTATCAAACTTGACAGATTTCTTGATCTTGATGGGCCACTGTGCTCTCTTGGGCTCTCTCTCTTAACTACAAAACCCAACCCTTATATTTTATAAATTGACAATGTGGTCAGTATGTAGGTCCACGGAATGGCTCAAATGAATGGCAACTTCTGGTGGGGCAGGCTTGATCTGGAGTATAGGCCATGGAGCTTTTCCCCAACCTGTTGGATTTTTCCAAATCTGCAGAGAGACTATTCCCTTCCATGGACCAAACTTACATGAAATTGCAGAATGCTGGCCATTGATTGCATTGGTGGTTGGGAAGCTCTACTGTCTGATATTATTCAATGCTGCATGGGGATTTTCAATTGGAGGATTATGTGCACTAGCATGGGCTGAGGATGTTTTAAATTAACTCTTGTCTGATCAACCCGTTTTCATTAGATTTATATATAAAAGCTTACATTCTGTTTCACTTTCACATGCCCATCTCAATTCACATTTTGGTGGCAAGTGAAAAGGATTAAAGGAAGATCAAAGGAGGACTAAGCCATTAAAATATATAATTTATTGTTCACCAATCACCAATTGAGGCTATGAAGCTTAGAACATTCACATTAATGAAAATCTATTATTTGGGTTAGAACTAAGCTTGGCGTTAGGTTGTGGTTAGTTAAGGAGGGCAAGGGATGTAGTTAGGGTTAGGGTTTTCCGTAGTCCCCAAATTTAGGGTTTTTATGGATAATGGGTGGTGATGAAAGAAGTACCAAAAAAGGGGGCCATGCCCATGTTGGAGTTGGAGGTCTCTCGTTTGCTTCCAATTTCTTATTTTTCTTATTTTTAATTTTTTTTCTTACACCACAAACAACTTCAAATGGTATGAGTTATGACATGGCATGGCGGGATTTTAATAACTTCCTTTCCCTTCACGGATTAAAAGAAATATAATAAAAAAGAACAGAAAAGCTCTCCTCTCTCTCTCTCTCTCTCTCTCTCTCTCTCTCTCGTATCCGAGAATCCATTCGTAACCCTAAAAGCTAAGGTTTTCCCAGCTTTCGCACTCGAATTTTTCTCAAGCAGCTTCGAATTTTGTCGCTGGGATGATCTCTTGAGCGTTACCTTCGAATGATCTTCTTTTCCATATGTTTTTTCTGGAGACGCCGCGGTGTTCCAAAGTCGAGCTGATGAAAGGTCGTTTCTCCTGATTTTCGACTGAGATAAGGTGTGTTTCACCTTGCTGCTTACTCTCCGGTACTATTTTTTTAACGTCTATGATTGGCACCTCGGTGCTTGGTTCCAGTAGCAACTGGGTTCCAGCTCCGTTTTGTATGGGTTTATAGGTTTTCTTGGTTGTGATCTCATTTCGAGTTCATCTTCTGAACTTGGATACCGTTGTCCATTTCATCTTATGCAAAAATTCAAGCCTTTTAACGATCCGCAATGTTTCTTCTCTGAGTGTGCCTTACCTTGTTTTTATTTTGGGTAGGATTTGCCGTTTTGTAGTTGTGAATTCATTAGCTCATAAGTAAACCCGATATATATTTGTTTCCAGAATCCAGACTAAGATGCATAATTTTGTGTTATAACAAGGACTTTGTAGAAGTACGCTTCGAGATTATTGTCGACTCTATCATAAACCACGATACATTAAAAGCATATTCTTTTCTTTTTGGAAGCTCTACCATTAGCAAGTAAACCCTAACATGTGTTTGTTTATTGTCTTCAACGGCATTATTTTATGATGTAATTTGCAGTTTCTGGAAGTAGCTTCAGCTACATAATAGATTGTATCATATGCGGATCATGGAAAAGGAAAAAGAATTATCAAATCTCTTCAAATTCATTGAGGAAATGAGCAATGCTGATTCTCGCTGTTAAAATCTAACATGTGCTTATAGTTAAACGTGGGCATGTTAGTTATGATGCAACTACCTATTTTGAGGAATCTTTTAACTATATGAATGACTATGTTGACAAATCGTGCAAATATGCATTTCATTTCAGACAAGCAGTTATTTCTTTTTCTGTTAAACTATAATTTATGTTTGTTTCCAACCTTATTATGATTGTGTCTAGCAGGTATCATCTGTTCGGGCTGCAGTATTATTTTTGTTTGGTAAGATGGACGAGAGTATCATGGGAGCATGTAACAGTGGAAGAAGTGAGCCAACTCTTGTTGCCAATTCTACAATATCACTCACTGATTTGAGATCCAGTGAGCATGTTACTGAGAACGATAAACAAGATGGAGGAAAGTGTACTCACTTCTCAATTCGGTAAGCTTACAGTTAGTTACTTATAAGCATGTCACAGTTAGTTACTGCTTCTGCAGGAATGCTGATCTGGTTAGACAGAATACCTACTTTGAGTTATTGCATATAGGTTAAATACTAAGATTTTTTTTTTTTCATTGAAGGCATGATGAGGTAGTATGACTGCTTGGACAATGCAACTTTCGTACTTTTCTCATTAATCATATACTTTTCTATTTCTTTTAGTCAATGACATATTAATTTGGTAGTAGCACCTTTCTTTCTGAACCTGATATGCAAAATACTTTTTGAAGCAGACGTGCTGTCTTGCTTCTTATATTTTGTCTTCATTTTCTTAACTTCAAATATCTTACAGTATTCATAAAAAAAAGAACTTCAAATATCCTACAGATGAACTGATAGGTAGAAATGAACTGTTGGACCATTCTACTATTCTTACTTCAGATGATAATTGAGTTATTCTACACTTTTATCAAGTGAAATTGCATTGTTCAAAAATGGAGGCCGTACAACTAATCACAGCCAAGAACTGTGATCAAGATTCCAAAACCTTAAAAACCTACTAAGGCAATGGATAATATTAAGTTGATGGGGGTTGGGGGGACTATTTTGGAGTGTCCATGTTTATGTTATGATGGTTTGGTCAATGCAGCTGTCACATCATTGCCCATTGATCATATATTTTTCTATTTCTTTGAGTCAATAACATACTAATTTGGTAGTAGCACCTTTCTTTCTTAACCTGATATGAAAAATACCCTCTGAAGCAAACATTTTTTTTTTCCGGTCTTCATTTTCTTAACCTCAAACATCCTACAGATGAACTGATAGGTAGAAAGGAAATGTTGGACCATTATACCGTTCTTACTTCAGACGATAATTGAGTTATTCTAGTCTTTTATCAAGTGAATTTTCATTGTTTAAAGATGGAGGCAGTTGCAGTCAAGGACTGAGATTAGGTATTTGAAAGTCCTACTAAAGAAATGGATAATAGATGAGTATTAAGTTGATGGGGGGGGGCGCTATTTTGGAGTATCGATGTTTATGTTCTTAGGAAGTATATTCATAGAGTACTTTGACAGGCATAAATCTTCTATTTCATGTGCTAGATTAGGAATATTTAGATTATTTGTAGAATTTGCTAATACTTAGGTAGTTTGACAGTTTGGTCAATGCAACGGTCATGCCTTTGCTCATTGATCATATAGATCATATATATTGAGTATTAAGTTGATGGGGGGGGGGGAGGGGACTATTTTGTGGTGTCCATGTTTATGTTGTTAGGAAGTTTATTCATAGAGTACTTTAACAAGTATAAATCTTGTATTTCATGTGGTAGATTAGGAATATTTATATTATTTGTAGAGCTTGCTAATGTTTAGGTAGTATGACTGTTTTTGGTCAATACAGCTGTCACACCTTTGCTCATTGATCATATATTTTTCCATTTCTTTGAGTCAATAACATATTAATTTGGTAGTAGCACCTTTCTTTCTGAACCTGATATACAGTATACTTTCTGTGCAAAATATTTTAAAGCATGTTGTTTCTTATTTTTTTGTCTTCATTTTCTTAACTTTAAATATCCTACAGATGAACTGATGGGTTAAAAGGAAGTGTTGGATTATTCTATTTTTCTTACTTCAGATGACAATTGAATTATTCCACTCTTGTGTTTTTCGATAGTCAAGTTCTACTTTTTTAGCAAGTGAATTTGCATTGTCTTAAGATGGAAGCAGTAGCAGTACAACTATTTGCAGTCTACGACTTTGATCAAGTGCTCAAAACCCTTAGGATCCTACTAAGGAAATGGATAGATTGAGTATTAAGTTAGTGGGGTGCAACCATGTGGGAGTGTCCATGTTTATGTTCTTAGGAAGTATATTCATAGAGTACTTTGACGGGCATAAATCTTCTATTTCATGTGGTAGATTAGGAATATTTAGATTCTTTCTAGAACTTCTTACTAAGTTGTTTCTGTTGTGAATACAGTGGATATGTTGCTGAAGTTCGTAGAAAAGACAGGAAGATTTGTTGGCCATTTCCAACAGTTGGTGACCAAACAGAAATTCTTCCTCCTTTGCAAGTTCCTGAATTCAGATGGTGGCGTTGCCAAAAGTGTCTGCAGAAATATGATGCTAAAAATGCTCCAACAGAAAATGGAATGCTTACCAGTTTTTGCAATACTGAAACAGGAGTTGGTCCATGCTGCACTGGAGAAAAAATTACAAGAGAAGGCAAACTTACTATTACTTTCAAGATAGACAAGCATGAGAACAATTTATCTTCCACAGAAACTGCAACTGCTCATGAGAAGAATGATTCTGAAGCTGTTACTCTCAAATCAAAGAGTGATGAATTTCATGAGCCAGGCTATAAAAGGAATCAAGTTATTAATGTTGGATTTGATGTCAGAAACTGTAAATACACGAGCAAGGATTCCAAAGAAATCTGTAACAAAGGAATGCCAGAATTATGCAGCATCAACTTAACTAAGATGAACAAACAGTATGGGGACATGATAAGAGATTGTGGAACATCCAAAGTAGTAGATTTGGACAGTAAGAAAAATGAGGCTCCAAATTCTGCCATAGGTCAGACTGAAAAACTTAATCCTTTGGAACTGGGTGAGAGTGACTATGAGTACTCTGAAAATGATGGGAACTTACCTCGAAATACTGGGGGTAGAGGTGGAATTTTGCAGAGATGCAAAACAAGAAAGGTGCGCTTGTTAACTGACATAATAAGAAGTGAGGTGTTGGCTACATCAAATAAAATTTGTAGCTCCAAGAGAAATGCAAGAATTGATGACAACAAGGCAGAAGGTTTGCAGTATAAAGCAACAACAGATGCATCTTCTGAGGCAGCTCTACTTCCTGGAATCAAAAACCAAGCTGCATTCCAAGGAAATGATATGAAGGATGTGCTGGGTAAGAAAAAGAAAAGGAAGATGCCTTCAGATGAAGATATGGATCCTTCCAGAATGATCTGGCCCAAGGCTACTCCTCAAAATGTGAGGATCTTTCAAGGAGATGCAGAAATTAAACATATTGATACTTCATTTGGTAATTCTGAAATGGTATCCGATGCATCCATCAGGATGGATTCATATCCTGATTCAAAGGTTTATTTGCCCAAATATAGAAATGACAAAAATATTATGTTGGATAAGAAGAAAAATAAGATGCCTAAAGGAAAACAGAGGCAGCCTTCTTTGGCACCTTGGGATGTGAATGTTCAGAGGGAATTTCAGATTATGAGGGATCTAGGTTTCAAGTGCGGTGGGACTGAAACTTTTTCCCCTAAATCAGCAGAAGATGCATTTTCTGAGAGAGATGTGATGGCTGGTGAATCTGGCCTCCAAAATTATGTGGCTCCACAAAACAATGGTGGAAAACATATTTCAAATAAGAATAAAAATAAGATGTCTCCAATTGATGGAATTTCTAGGAATGATGCAACTGTTCCTTTTAAATCTTCCCAAGGTGTACTTGCTACAAGAGGTGGACATTGCAGTATCAATAGTGACATAGCAATCCATAAAAAGGCTATTGTGAGTAAGAAGCATGATAATGCACCTTTTCTTGAAAATGGGGGTCCTTTCAAAACATGCCAGTCAAGGGTATGGTTTTTTCTTTTGCTAACACTAGTATAACTATAAAATATACCCTTTTCTTTGCAATTCTTGTATTAGAAATATGTTAAATGCATTTGTTTCTTATAATTTTTTGCTTTCTCCTTTTTAGTCCATCTTCCTTTATTGTTCATAACGGACTTGGTATATGCAGGTCTATTTTCTAGATTAATCTCTAAAATCCAAGCATCTGAGTAACATTTGTACATAGAACTTATATATTGAAGTTTACATGTTATTAAAGCATCCAAATCTCCATTTTCAGCATTATCATCAGACAATAAACAATTGGCTTTTGAGATTGAGTAAACATTTATGTGGCAAGAGCAATGTTTGATAACTTATAAAGCAACAAAATCTATCGACAGATTAACCGGCTTCTTTTTTTTCATGTCTAAACACACTGATGGATATTCATAATCAATTGTTATGCTAGTTTGGACTTTTTTTTGGCAGTTATGGAACACTTTTTATGGCTATAAGCATATGTTTATCCTTGCTCTCTCTCTCTCTCTCATATAACTTTTTGAAGGTGTTCTCTATCATAAGATGCACATTTACACAATATGGTCACAAATAACAAAGAAATGTTGAACTGTTTTCTCATCTAACGATTAACCCAAGGATTGGTCAATAGAAACTTTCATTTTAGACTCACTTCAAGCTTTCTCTTTTTTCCTTTTCTTTGTGATAAAATGATCAACATGCCTATACTTAATTTATTTTCAATATAAAAAACAAGTGTTGTAAGTTTGTCCTTTCACAAAAGAAAGTTAAAAGTACACATTTACCTTTGTAAAAGCAATATTTCTTCATATATTTGATGAAGCAGGATGCATAATATTCCCAAACTACCTTCTTTATTCTGATGCCTTTGTTTATATTATTTATTACATTGTTTCTTTATTAACGTTTTATTCACCATTGCAACTGTGGCATGGCTATGTTACTTGGTTGGTTGGGTCATGGACTTGATGAAGTAAAATTATGTCTAGTTTCTTCATTATAAAATGTATAGTTCCTTTGATTTGGTTGATTCATATTTATCCATTATTAGCTATTTTAGAATCTTCATGTATGCATTATGCATGTATTTTAATACCTTACTATTTAAAAAATTTATTTTTCTGTTCATTTGTCCTTTTTTCTTTAAAATTTTCTTTTTTAAGATCATCATCATTGTCCTCGAAGCCTTGTCCCAACTATATGGGATTGGCAACATGAATCCTGTTTCACTGTTCCATTCTGTTAAGTGCCATATCTATTATTAAATAATGAGTCCTTAAATCATTTCTTACCTCAGTCACTGTCCTTTTTTTTCTTATCTGATGTGCATTTGCTAAATTCGTTTAGAATATTTATGTATTTATAGAGAAATATTAATGCATTTGTTTTAGGAAACATCCAATATTTGCAATTGTGAGAATGCCACTGAGGTTCAAGGGCTTCCAAACCTTCCAATGAGTGAGTGTGATCAAAAGGCTGACAAAATGAGTGAACAGACAACTTTAGATGACATTCCCATGGAAATTGTCGAACTCATGGCAAGAAATCAGTACGAGAGACGTCTCTTTTATGCCAAGGATGCTGCTGAAACTCCTGAGCATGTGGCATTGACATTACTGTGTAATAAGAGCTTTCTCATGCAAAGCCAATCTAGCAATGCAGGGAGTGACACATATTCCAGAAGTGTTGAACCAACAAAATCTGATGGCTACTCTCCTCATGTCAATAGATACAACACTATCCATTTAGATATCAGACAACCAGAAAATGCTTGTGCCTCTATGAGGTTTACTGCATTCGCAGAGTGTCAAGAGAAGCTATCAAGTGGATACCAATATCCTTTAATTGGTTCTGGGAGAAACTGTCATACTCAAAATTGCAACTGGAGTCAGAACATACTGGGGAAGAGGTGTCTTGGGTCTTGTTTTCAGCCAATTAAAGCACATGGTATGTCTCAAAGCTATTTCCCACAATATTCATGCAAGGAACAACACAATGCTTGGCCCTCTGTAACACCAAATAACACTTCTTTTGGAATTAATAGTCCTCAGGAATTTCTCACTGAATCAAGTAACTTAAACATGGTTTCTCAGTATGTGGGGCCACTATCCAAAGGAAATTTGAACAGGAATCATGGCCTGAATCTGATAGATCAAAATGCTATCCATCTTCAAAGGCAGAAGGGGGGCTCTGATACGGGGACAAGGAAGAGGTCACATCTTGCTTGCACAGAGAAGGGAAATGAGTATCATTCAAAAATGATAGGGCCATTGGACCTATATACTAATGAAACAATATCAGCAATGCACTTGCTCAGACTTATGGATTCTGGGGCATGTTCAAATACAGCTGTTAATATAGATGGCAACCTAGAGAAGTTCCCTGAAAGGCCATTCATTCCCCATGATCATCTTGACAAGGAATTGTCTAGGGTAGAAGTTGGGATATCCAAGAGAAATGAGGCTTCAATTCACGAATCTTCATATGATTACTTCAACAAAAGTAACTTTTCAGATAAATTCTGTGAACATTTTTGTCCTGCTTACATGGTGGATAAATATAGAGATTCTAGGGCTCCTGAGTCAACAGATGGAATTGTGACTAAAACTCCATCTCACTCCTTTAAAGTTAAAGATAAGAAGGGAAAAAGTCCTTTCTCTCCAGCAGAAACAAGAAGCCTGAGGTCACAGAGATGCTCCTCCAGAGATGATATTTCTAGAAAAATACATGGATGTGTTCCTGCCAGTGATCTGCCAAAAGGGTTCTTATCTTCTTCAGATTCTACGCAATTTCATGTACATTCTCAGGTTGTAGAAGGTTCAACTAGGCATGTTGAACTAGAGGTCAACAAGAACGATAAACCTATTTCACCTGTGGAAACCATTTTCCAAATCGGTATTTGTACCATTAATAGAAACCCAGCTGATTTTACTGTACCTGAAGCAGGAAATATTTACATGATTGAAGGCAGAAATCTACCTTGTAGAAAAATAGCATCTGGGGATAGAGCCAACCTGATTACTCTGAATGGGCAGAAGAGACAGAGAATGGTGAAGCTCAAGGCTATGCCAGATCATGTACACCGTTGAAGTTCATGAAAATGCAGAGATGCCACAGTAGTATTGCTGTGTCCATATGAACATCTATCAACTGAGAATTACATCTATCGACCAACTCTGGTTAGCACTACATGGCATCAGAATTGTAGTAGATAGAAATCCCTTATTTTCCACTTCAGGGGCTTTCTTTTGATCCTTTGTCAATATGAGTCGTCTAAATGTTATTGCCAACTCTATAAGAGGATGGGTATCAAAATACAATTTTTTATCACACATACAACATATGTATCACACTTGGATCATGCGTTCTGATTCTTAAATTCTTGATTCATGGAGATATTGCAGGCCCCTAGCTGCAAAAGGCAAGTTGTGGCAAAGAAGGTATTGCTGGCATACTTGGATGCTTTAGCTTTGTATGATTATATCTCATCTGAAATTTAGATCTGGGTGATTTATGATGGTATTATGCTTTTGACAGGTAGGATGAAACCTCAACAGTTCTCATTGGTTATAATGGCTCTTGGATGGCTCTTCAGTGTTCTGATCAATTCTGGTTGTCGTTAGTAGGATCTCCTGATGTTGCCTGCCCCACTGATCGCACAGGGATCAGCTACTTTAGAACCCATGGTGTGATATTCTCTAGTCCAAATAAACACTTATATTTGTATATTTATGCTACCCTTTCCTCGTCCAAGTACAACTCTGCAAAGGTGATTTTAGTTGTATCTTTTCTAGTGTCAAAACTTCATTATAGTTGCCAACTCAACAGAGGAACAGAAGTTGCAACTAGATTGTAAATATGGAGTCTTTGGATGAGTTGGAAATAATGCCGTGTAAGCATAACTAGAAAATTGGTTTTAAAGTGAAATGTAAATTGAATAATACTTATATCCATAGTATATTAGACTGTTGCTTGGGTTGTCAGGTATTTCCTTTTTCCTTGTTTTTTCATTTATGTTTTCATGGAATCAGCCACAACCGTTTGATTTTTCCCCTTTTTCAATCGTTTATAAAGTAGAATGAACCTTCAGGAAGCATTATCACAACTCAATGTTTATAAACTGTTTCTTAAGGAACTTGGATACTTTAGGGCCAGCGGGAATGCTTTTACACATGGTAAAGGAAAAAAAATGGCTCACAGCTTTTGCATTTATTGCCACCAGTTCTGAATTTTGTTAAAGTAGTCCTGTAAATGCATTTAGATGAGTGACAAGTTTGGGTCTTTAGAAAGCATGAAGCCTAAAATAATTAGTTGTTAGTCCCCAGTGGCCCAGGATAAGTGAAGTAGTCTACACTTTGTAGTCAGCTGATATTTGGTAATATATATCCAAAGAACCCCAGACCAAAAAGGCATTGTACCTAACAAATTAATAACCAATTAACTGGTATTTCACTCAAACTTACCTAGGGATTCTGATTGGTTAAACTCTCTTCGGTGTCATACCTTTAATTTTAGTAGGGGAAGATGTGCCTTGTGGAGATGAGCAAATGGGTAAGTTCTACCTGGAACCGAATGGAACTAGCGTTGAACCAACCCTACCCAATCTATTACTGGGTAGGGTTTGGTTCCAAATTCTTGGAATTGATTCCCACCCAGCTAGTTTCTAGGGTCTAGGGTTTACCCTACCTGGACTTGTTAGAGAACTGGCTTTGGAAATTAGGTTGCCTTAAAATTAATCCAAAAGTACTGAGGATGTGAAGATTTGGACCCAAGCACTCATGGTTTCAAAGACTATGGTTTCACTTGACCATTGAGTTGCATAAGTTATTTGATTATTTTTCTATAATTTAATATTTGAATATGTACAATAAATATGTAAAAGGTAATATTTACAAAATTTAAATTATAACGATAAGTTTTGAGTTATATACCAATATATTATATGATAGTCTACAAATTAAATTACTCACTTTAATCAATAAAAGTAGGATAATTTTTGAATTTTATTATTATTATTATTTAAAATTTAATATATGATGTTTCCAGGTCTTTAAGGGAAATGATTGAACTCTCAACATTTTGTAAATCAAAATTTGTAAACGAGAATCCCATGGCACATGGGAACTTGAAGGGTTGCACTTGAGCTTACAGTATGACCTTGGGACAAGAATAGTATAAGAAATATTAGAAGTGGCTGATATGAGTACCAACCAATGAGATTATCCCACATCAAAGGGTGATCCATGTCAGATTAAGAAGGAAATTAAACACCCTATCAAGGGTTAAGAAGATGGCAGACTTAAATAAGAAGCCAACTTTAAGTGGACTTGGGTCGTGTTTGGGAGTTCGTTTTGCCCCAGATGGGCTTCTTCTGAAAAAGTCACCTTTTGAAATGAGCTTATTGAAGAAATGCTTTTTAGTATTTGGTTGGTCACGAGAGTTTTTGTTCAAAATATCTTGTAAACATGAAAAATTATATGGAAATTTTATTCTTTTTGTATGTAAAAAGCCATTCTGAGCTTTTTTTCATCAAACAATGTTTTGATTAGCTTTTGGCTTTGAAAAGAACAAAGCCCGTTGAAGAAACACACTCTGATGTGGCATCACTCATTGAATGTTACGAGGAAATAGATCTACAGATGTGCACTAAAGAGCATTGTTTCCATGATGAACTGTTTCGCATATGTAATATTTGAGAAAATGCCCTTGATATGTACCAACCCACTCAGGTTTCTTTAGTATTTTTCTTTTTGAAATTTTGGATGTATAGACAAAATTTTGATTCATTACTTATTCTACATATTTTTGCAATATATTCTAATATATATTGTTCGTCATTGCATTCTTCACTCTATTCATTCTTAGGCCCCGGGAAAGTTGGTCAATGGGTAACTTTTTCCTATTGATCAATTTTCCATGTTCTTTTTGTATTAAACAATGGGTCCCACAGTAAAGTTATCTTTACTTTCCATCTTTCACCTTAACTTTTTTATCTAAGAAAAATTATTACAAAACATGATATAACTATTTTATCCATTTTAATAATTATTTTTTATGAATAAAAATACCATTTTATTATTTAATTGAGAATCTAAAAATCAAAAGAACATATATAAGTGCATTTATCCAAGTAAATGTTACTCAATAAACATTTGTCTAGATAAATACATTTACCTACCCAAAAACCATTTACTTCAATAAATACACTTACCTAAATAAATTCCACTATTACAAAAGAATAAGGCCTTAATGAAAAGATACCTTTCAAGTATTTCAAATGTAAAATAACTACGTTTATGAAAACTTCATCTTTTTAGTTAATTTGTTAATCTTTGATGGGATTTTATCTGATTTCCCTTTTCAATTTGCAGTGTTATATTTTAATCAATGTATTGGTGTTTGAAAGATTCCATAATTGCACTGAAAAAATGACACGAATGAACCATTCAATTCACAACCCTAGCATCTTTTTTGCCAAAAAAATTTAAAAAGAAAAAGGAAAAGAAGAAACAAACAGTTTTCCTATTTGATGCATGGGGTAAGTTTTACAATATTGATTTCACTATCTCCACCAAAAACAGAATAAAAACTAGTCTACCATGGGGAAAATACCAAGGTAATGCGTGACTACTGCAGGTTGCTTCCACCTATGCATCTTATAATTGATTACTGATCTCGAATGCTGTGTAGATCTGCATTGCTTTCACATGCCTCATTTATTATTGCAGTAATGGCTATATTCCAAATTGTATAAGATGCATTAATTACTGTCATCTTAGTACAACGTTTTATTGCCCTGACAACCGTAGTATATTCCAACTGATTTTGTGTTGGATTATAATTGGGTTGAGATAGGTTCTTGTTAATCAATTATATTTAAAGATCTTATGTTCTTCCACTTTTTTGTTATATTTTAGTGAGATCAGGGATGAATTCTGACGTAAATTGATGCTAAATTCATATGTGATTTATAAAGAGGTTATTAATAGAGTATGAGGGCTGTAATTCAAATTTCTGCATTGGGTTGAATTGAATATTTTATGTCTAAAAAAATAAAATTTATTAACGTTATATTATTTAAAAAGAAGTTCGAGGTGTGGGTCATACACAGGAATCCTTTGGCAAATCTTTTTTAAAAGATTTTATAGTTAAAAAATATAATGAACTTTTGCATTAAGATCTTGACAGTCTGAAGATTGTTTAGTTAAGGCGTATTTTTTTATACGTCTTTTCATGTGAAGACAAATAAAAAAAATAAAAAAAATTGAAAATCTCTATTTGAAGATTCTCGAAAATCACTCAAAACAGGTTTCATGCATCTTTTCAGTATGATGCCTTTTCACAGTTAGATTTTTTTTTTTCAACCAAACAAAAAAAAAAGATGAAAACATAGGCTGTCAGACTTCTAAAAGACGATAGCCCATGCGAAAAGACACACCAAATGGGAGCCCCAATTGTCCTGATTAATAATTGATTCAGTTTTAGGTTCATTTTATAAAACTGATTATCTACCCCAGTCCATGCTCTGCCTGATCAGTTCTGATCCTCTATACATTGTCATAAGGCATCATTTCTCAACCATTTAATAAAATGACCATAAGACCTTAGTTTAACGCTTCTAATTTATTTTTTCCTAACACATTCTTAGGTTGCGTTTGGTTGCTTGTAAAAGGAAAGACAACGAATAATTTTCTTGAAAAAAATAGGATTCTTTAGGAAATTAAATCGTATTCCTATTTTTTTAATGTTTTTTCTTATAAACACATGAATAGTTGAAAATTATATGAGCATTTCAAGATATGTGTCGAGAAGACCAACCTCTGTTCAGAAAATGATTTGAGAAAATGTTCCTATAATTATTACTCACCTTTGGAAAAATGTTCCTGTTCCACAACTTTAATCATTTATTTTTCTTCATTATATGTGCAAGCAAATTAAACCCTAACAGAAAACTACATCTTTAATCTTTTAGCCTCTGTTTATCTCACTATGAGTCGCAGAGGATTTTACATCTCAAAATTTCAGCCATTTGTCTCACCCACTGGCTCTGGTTATAATAGTGCCTACTAAATAGAATAAGAAACAATATAGTTTCGACTTTCATGTAGTTTTGCAAGTAAAAAAAATGAAATTTTCTATACTTTCTTCTCAAGATGTCAATCTGTAGTTTTGCTGGACTCCTTTTCTGAAGCCAATAAAGCCTATGCTATACAAGGATCCAATTGTTTCCAGTGCAAATGAAATTTACATGGTGTAAATGTACGAGTACAAATGGGCTGAGTGAAAATTCTGGTTTTCTTTTGCTTTAGGTTCGCCTTCTGTTATTTTTGTTTGTTTGCAAGGAGTAAAATGGGGCGTAAAATGATATGGCCCTCACTTTATATGAGAGAGAATGAGAGAATGAAAGCATGGGAAGGATGTTTGTTTGGGAGGTATAAATTAGGAAGTAAAATGATGTGATTTATATTCATAAAAAAAATGATGTGATTTATATGAGAAAAGTTTAAGGTAAGGTGGCACAATTTTTGCATGTTTTTGATTCTTTGGGATGCAAAACTTGCATTGCCAAGCAACAGTGCAAAATTCGCATCAGGTAAAAGTGCATACAATAGTTGTAAACATACGCAAACCTGAACCAGGTAAAAGAATGCACTCTGTTGGATTAAACTGAAACTTCACACCTATAAAAAGGTACCATGCTCTTCATACTCGTTTACAAAGTCTGCACTCAAGAACAGTTAGTCTTATATTGGTCCCACCCCACCTACCAACACGAGTCCAAGACTCGACCGACATCTTATCTGATGGATCATCAAGTAGGATAAATGGACAGACCTAGCCTAGGTTTGTCACAAGCTTTATGGATCAATTAGATCATTATACGAAAATTCAGTCCTGAACTAGGTCCAGGTCCATAGTTCAGCATCATATAGCAAATACACTTTTATAACTTAAAATTATCTTCCATTATAGTACAATTAATTGGTTTTGATGGAAGTATAGATGATTGCCTCAGTACATGTATAAGAATATTCCATGATGACTAGAAGGATGGAGAACATTGAATTTAGTGCTTGGTGGTAGTACCTTCTTGAAATTCAAGAGAACCGAATAGAGAAACCAGTACCAGTGCTTGAAATGCCCACATTGCCAAATTCATCAAAGTCAGAGTCTGAATTTATGTCATTATAGTCACACCACCCGCCAGGAGATGCTTCATCTGGTCCGCTCTTTGTAGAAGGAACTCTCAGCTCAGTCACAGGTACTGGTAAAGGATCTTCATTGAAGTACTTTTCATGGAGCAGCTCCATTGCAGTAGCTCTGCTTGATGGGTCATAGCAAATAAGTCTTTTCACAATACTGATTTCATCGGAGGAACGGTTTGGGAGGCAAGCTTCCAAACCAAGTGGGTTCTTAATATTGCTGAAGGATATTTTACCATAATCAGGAAGTTTTTGACAACCCTGCCAGGTTTCCTCAGTCAAGTTTCCCAATACATAAACGATCCTGCTAAGTTGATCGATATCAGAAGTTCCGGGGAAAAGAGGCTCCAAGTTGAAAAGCTCTGCAAATATGCATCCCAATGACCATAGATCAATCTCTTGCCCATAATTTGTGGATCCATAGAGTAGTTCAGGGGCCCTGAACCAACGAGTTCCAACACATGATGTTAGGGCACCTGATGTGTCTTCTCCAGCCTCTAACTCGTAAGAATAAGAGCTCTTAAAAGGGTCATCATCAATATCGCTTGTTGTGCACGTAGCAAGACAAGATGTGTCTCCATCAGGAAAGTTAGTTTCTTTATCGGTTTCATCCATGAAATCTTTAGTTGTGAAATCATATGGTTCTCTCAAATGTTCTTTACTCGCAGTTGCTTGCACTTGGTTATGGGAATATTCCAGGCATGAATTGTCCGTTTGTGGAATAGTTTCAGGTTGTTGAGGTGTCCATGTCTGATTTGAAATATTTTGCTCATGTAGATTTGTGTCCTCCGCAACAAATCCAGGTTCAAGAAGTATCCTTGCCTGGTAAATGAATACAAATCAATCTACAAATTTCTGGTGCTAGAAGAAAATGTTACGATAGTTACAACACTATGTTTCCTTCCTAAGAAACGACAGCATTAAATGTTATTGAACATAGTGAGCTTATCAATATCTCTGTGAAAAGAATATGATAAAGTAGAAATAGAGAAATATAAACACCCATTATAGTTTTAAGAGATAAGCCTTTAGGCAGTCTCAAGACTGGCTAAAGTGAAGCTCTGAGATTACATGTAGATTAAAACCAATTATATAGTTGGTACTGAAATCTATTTGAGCTCAAAATTTTCTTTATTTTTTATGTTTTTACAAGGATTATATGTAGGCTAAAAGCAATTATATAGTTCATACTGAAGTCTCAAAATGAAGGTCAGTGTCTTTCATCTCTTAAATTTCAACTGTCTTAAGCGTTAAAATGCCTGCACATACCACAATGCAGGAGTACCAAATGAATGTATATAGATTTCTTGTTGCCATAGTGATGCATTCCATATTCTAACAGAAACAGGACTTGTATGCCAAGCAAGTTGACACAATCACTTGGCCATTGGACATGCCCATGATCAAGTGTCACAGCATCATCTTCAGGTGCCTTGTGCACAAGTAGTGGGAACATAGTTCATGCCTGTGGCACAATCACTTGGCCGTTGGACATGCCCATGATCAAGTGTCACAGCATCATCTTCGGGTGCCTTCTTAACACTTTCCATTTTCTACTTTCACATAAAAATGAGCAACCATAGCTGTGATAAAGGAATAAGTTCCATAAGTTTCTTTATTTCTGAAATTGCTTCGACTTTCTGCTGCAATGCAATGGGGCATGTGAACATTCT
Source organism: Nelumbo lutea (assembly GCF_056320005.1). Classification (NCBI taxonomy): domain Eukaryota; kingdom Viridiplantae; phylum Streptophyta; class Magnoliopsida; order Proteales; family Nelumbonaceae; genus Nelumbo; species Nelumbo lutea. The sequence continues at coordinate 9,830,866 of NC_142691.1, read as the reverse complement.
TCCTTCTGGATTGATGAAAACTAAAATCAATCCAGTATGCATACACAGTTTATAGAAGTTTATGCGTCTGAAGTGGAGGCACTGGCTATCATCTTGAAAGCATACGAGTTAGGCAAACTTCTACTCGAATATATTCATCTAAGAGCTTAGTTAAATTACAAGTATGAATTCAAACAATAAGTATATATTCCATACTTGTAACAGAACTTTCTGCTGCAATCTAGAATCTAATTGTGAACCATATATAATCGGGAGGGGAAAGAACATGAAGTCCGTATATCTTAGAGCATTACCTGTCCAAAATCCGCTAATTTGAGAACACCATCGCTAGAAATCAACAAATTTGCGGGCTTGAGGTCTCGATGAACGATCGAATTCCTGTGACAAGCATCAACGCCGTGCAATATCTGAATCATCCATCGCTTGATCTCTCCAACGGAGATACCGTTGTCCCAATTCCTCTTAGCTTCCTTAATCACCGATGCGAGATCGGTAGTTAGAAATTCGAGTACGAGAACGGCATCCTCGTCTTCCCGCCAAAAGTACTCGTGGAGAGCAATGATGTTTGGAGAGCTTTGGAGGATCTGTAGGGCTTCGATCTCTCTGAAAGCGCTCTGGTAGTCGTGGACCTCTTTCAGGGCGACGGTGAGACCGTCGGAGAGGCGAACAGCCTTGTAAACGTCAGAGTAAGTGCCAGAACCTACTTGTTCGAGGATCTTGTATCGTTGAGTGATTTCTGTGCGGCTGAAGATGCTCCAGCTTTTAGAGGGAGGATCCATGGCGAATATAAGACCTAGGTTTTCTGCTAATGTAGGCAAATACTCAAATCTTCGAGCTCCGTTGCAGGCACTGTGAAAAGTCTAGGGCTTTTTAGCTGCAGAGCTCAAAAATTAATTTTTTTTAATAATAAAAAAGCCAAAAAAAATCCTCACCAGGAGCGACTGAATGAGAGAGAGAGAGAGAAGAGACAGAGTACCGAGCGGTTTGACCTATCCTTATACCGTTATTTGCTCACCGTTACCGAGCGGTTTGATTTGAGCTACGTCAGTGGTGGGATCCACATTTATGAAGATCCAAATCCATTGTGTATTTCTTGGGTCCCACAACTTGTTAACCCGTGCGCTTTTTCTTTCCCTGATTCAAGTCTGCAACGTAAAGCCATTGCCCATTAATTGGACTGATATATTTTTTTTCTTCTTCTCCGTTTTCTTCGAAGATCTGTTGGGGTTTCGAATTTTCCTTTCAAGTAAGTTTATTTATTGGGTTTCATTTCGATTTCGGAGCAATACTCGGTTGTGATTTTTCTACTCAACTTTTTAATTCTGGTTTGCTTATATTTTGTAATTGATATAATTTATGTTGTTGCGATAAGTTATATTGCTAGAAGCCCACGTCTTTGCTTTGATCATTATCTGATCTTTCGTCCTGTTCTTCCTTCTGTTAAAATCTCACTAGGAAATAGAGGTTCATTCTGGGTGGCTGTTGCTAAACAGAGAAGCTGTGGGTTGTCGGGATGTTTATGAGTTTTTGCAGAGAAAGTTTTTGAAGAAATGCTTAAGAAGATAAAGTAGCATTCTTTTTAGTTTCTTTCTTTCTATTTTATCATTCTTGATACTCTATTTGCAGTTGTCCTAGGCTTGGCAAGTTTGGTTCACAATGGAGGGCGAAGAGGATGCCGTGAAGAAGGCACAGATGGAGGAAGCTCGGGCTAGAAACATTAGCCACAATGTTCGTTGCACCGAGTGTGGAAGCCAATCCATTGAGGACTCACAAGCAGATGTCGCCATTCTGCTCAGGAAGGTATCTCATTCAGATTCATTTCTTTGCTTATGTATCGCCCCAATTACCTGCTTTTCTTTTCATAAAAGATGGTTCAGTATTTACCCAAAAAAAAAAGAAAAAAGTTCAATATGGGTGATTGAATTTTGAAACTTGATATTCAACCACACCACGTCTGCAGTTGATTTGGTCTTCCACTCTTTTTCACTCATATTCAAGTTTTGATGTCATAAAGGCAACCTACCTGGAAGGCTGGAACACTTCTTTACTTTTGTTTCCTTTTAGACTGCCTTGACCATCCCCCCCTAAAAAAATAAAGCTTTTACCCCCCTATAGCCATGCTCATGTTGCTTGTGTCGTCACTGCAGTTGATTCGTGATGAAATTCGTGCTGGGAAAACTGATAAAGATATCTATAAAAAGCTCGAGGAAGAATTTGGAGAGACTGTTCTCTATGCCCCACGTTTTGATATGCAGACAGCAGCTTTGTGGCTATCACCTGTGAGTTGTAAAGCAAACAATTGAACTTGATCCAAACTAATGGTACAGGTTCTTTGTGTTAATAATATTGTTCATATATTGGTTTTGGTTACAGTTTCTAGTTGCGGGAGCAGCAGCAGTGATATGGGCATATCAGAAGCACAGACAGAAGACAAATGTGCACATCATGGCACTGAACCTAGTGAGAGGCGTTCCCTTGACCCCAAAAGAGAAACAAACGATGCTAGAGACACTGATACCTCCTCCACGAGGAAATAGGTGGTGGCGCAACTGACATCTCACTTGCCACTGATCTAGTGGCTTCCACTTGGTGATGATGAATTTACACTGTAGCTTGTGGTAGTGGAATGGATTTTTACAATCCACAAGTTTGATTATGTTACTCTTATTAATCTTTTATAAATTTTATTCCTTTCATTCAGCTTCTTCTGAATCAAATATCACTTTCCAAGCATTTAAATGAATTGTTTTGCTATTGAATACATTTTCCAAAGAAATCATTCATTTCCATTTAGGCCCCTTTTGGTAATTTAATACCTAGGAAAACGTAATTATCAGATTAAGTGTTTTCTGTGAAACACTTGTCCGAATAAGTGTATTTATTCATGCTATTTTATTTCCTAGGTAAATAAGATTATGACTGTTTTAGCTATAAAAATAATTATTAAAAGGAGCAATTTTGTCTCATCCAAGTATTGGCAACTTTTCTTGGTGGGAAAGTTATTTACCCACCTAGGAAATGGGTATGACTTATTCTGATTAGTGATACTTAAGAAAAATAAAATTTTCATGGACCCACATAAATCTGAAAAAAATCATGGATTTTTTGGTCAATGAAAACCAACTTAATTATAAGTGATAATAAACACAAAAGGCTATTAAGGCTAATCCCATTAAGAAACTCCATTTAGAGAATAAGTTAGCTGAAATAATGTCAACAATGAAAATTGGCATTACGGACCAAGTAAAATACTATCTGTTAACAGTAGCAAACCTAACAAATCTTGTGTGTTACCAAGCCACAAGAACAGAGACAAAACATGTATTTTTTTTTTTTGAAGCCTACAGAGACAAAAACTGTATTAGCAGGTGAGGAAGGGAAGGCCCCATAAGACATCTGTAATCCCCTAGCTGATGATGAATGGGACAAAGAGGTTTTATGCCTTCCAACAGAATTTTGGTGATTGATTGAACATCACTCCGGAAGAAATCATACTACAATATTAACCGACTGCTAGTTAATCCCAAGTCCTCTTGTATAGAACGGCCAAGAACAGCTGCAACCAAGCATGGAAATAATGGCACTACCCTGTCTTCATAGCTTAGATCAGTTGTAAACAGGCATTATTGTGTCTTTTTTTTTACAATTCTTTACTTTTTTTATATTTTCTCCTGTACAATCTAGAATTGTCATATCAGCCTTCAATAATAAGCCCCTCTGAACTTAACAGTTCTATCAGAATGCATTAAACTCAATAATAAATGCCATCAACCATAGCTGAACTTGAGGTGTCCAGCACCCAAAAACCATAAAACAGAAAGCTGAAGTCTGATGCGTGAGAGAAAGGAATTGTACGGAATCCTTTGGGCTTAATTTGGAAGAAATATAAATACAAATATATAAAATACAAAACTTTGTATTTTATATTATTTTATATGCATCTGTACTGTATATATTTGTATGTGTAATTTTTCAAACTAAGCCTTAGGAACTTTCCCTTTTATTTTGTATCAAACCAAACACCCAACCATAGCCCAATCAAAGTAGATTCTTTACCTACACTCCCTTCTTTGGAAAAAGAAGTTTATACCATTCATTTCCATCAAATCTTTGAAACTCTCCATAAGATACGTAGCTGATGATACATAACATAATTCCACCAAAGGTCATAACTTATAACCTTTAAAATTAAAATAATTATTCATATATAATATATAAATATGAATAAACATAGAAAAAATTCACTAATCATATCAAATAAGTTGTTCTCCTACATGATACACCCCATTTTTTGGTATTACCTTTTTGCACATTATTCACAAAGATACCACGACATCCATTAATCTTAACCGTGGAAAACCTGCAGTAACATGGGTTTGATTTCACTCCACTTTCAGAGAGATGCTGAGGGACCCATTTCAGCTACTAGGTGACTTACAAGGATGATGATATGGCGCAGAGCCAAACAGCCCACCATGTGGTGGCCCTATTAATTGGCCAGGCACTCAGCCTTGTACTCCACCATGTATTGGTGATTGGTTTCTGTGACAAATATTTCAATAAAAAATTTAATTTTATAATATAAAAGATAATATCAGAGAAGGGCTTATTGTGAACAGTTGGCAAGCATTTTGGCTGAAACTGACTCGTGAATATCTTTCTATCAAGAAGATGTTGGGCCAGACCTCCAGGAAAAAAATGTCATCATGATGAAGAATTCTGGTTAATTCAGTAAGCTCACTAAATGATCTGACTAAAAGACTCGCTCCCATATAAAAATGTCAGCAAATTGGATTCACCCCACACACGCCCCAACCGTGTATTGAGAACATTTTCCCGTACCGTGACCAAGTATGGGAGATGTTCCCAAGGCACGCTTAGAGGTGTGCAAATAGGACATCAATCTGAACTCTGACTTCGGCTTGACCCATATGTGATTAATCACTCAGAGACACTTAGACCAACACAACTAATAATGAAACTTGAGTACAGAACCTGACCCAACTAAACCAATACAATTCAATTAATCGAGACTCAATTACAGCACCTGGCTCGATCCTATTGGGCCACAATTGAGTCTGGCTTGACAGATAAACAATACCCTTAATCAAGAAACGCCATTCTTTAAACATGCTTTGTGCCCAAAGCCCAATGTGTGTTGTTGCTCTTTGAAGTTGAAACACTTTTACTCTACCAAATACTGTTTTCCAACATTAAAGTTGAACATGTCAAGTTTGGTGGGATATTGCCTCAGCCCAATGTGCGGCTGTAGAGATCCGGAACCAATCCAATGAGGTGAGTTCACTATTTAACCCAATGTGTTGACAAACTTGACAATCAACTTTGGGTAAAGCAATTTTTTCAACCCGAACCCGACCTTTTGAAATCAACATTTTATCAGAATGATTTGGGTTATGTTCGAACTAATGCAGACCAAGTTGCGCCCTAATTAATTAAGGGTCACATAGCCCCATGAGATTATGATCCACATTGCCTGCCCATGACCTCACCCATCACATTACAAAGCTATAAGATTGATTAGGGGCACATCCCAAGTTTTAAAAACGAGGCACACCCCTTTTGAAAAGACAAAAGGTAACCCTTATTAAAGCATGTGGCCCCTTTGTCAAAAAATGGGTTGTGCTCTTATCAGAACCCTTGAGGAAGAAAAAAAAAAGAGCAAGAATGGGTACCATAGAGAATCTCTGCTGCAATCATGGCACATTAGAAACATTAGAGGAGCTGACGTCAAATTGATTGTATTTGATATATTCTATATAACAAATAAGTCTTGGCTTTTAACAAAACCAAAAAGAAAAAGACATTCCTAGCATTACCAAAAGCCATGAGAGAACCAAAAGTTCCCCCTACCCAACTCACTGAATTACAAGCACAAATACAACAGCCTCCATGTAATTACACAACACAGCCTCCACACATGATACTCCTGCAGATAATTCAACAAAAAAATAGAAAACATTCAGGACAGATGTACGAATAGAAATGCAGTCTTCAAAAATTAACTAAAGAGGTCACAAAATAAAACTCTGCAAAGGTGGAGTATTCTTTAACTCGTAACTGAAACAATTGATTTGAGAATAGATCTTGCTTTGTTTGTTTGTGAACAATATGAAGTGTACAACAGTGAAGGGATAACAAATGGATGTCCTGATGTCCGTGGAGACAATAGTCCCCTGTATGGACTCTTTTATGCTGTATGTATATTATCAATAGAATTCTCAGCATCCCTAACATTAACAGTGCAGATTAGTTCAGGACAAAACACGTGAATTGTGGGTGCCCATGGGCATGGGCTTCATCTAAATACAGTGGATTCTGATAGTTGCACCTCTGATGACCCTACACAGATCAGTGACGACTTTAACCTAAGAAATACCCAGAAGCAAAATGTTAATCCTTTTACCAAGGGAACACTGTTTACTGTGGATTTGGTCAAATTTGGACTTCAAAGGAACACAGAAGAAAGTGAGAGAGGGAAAAAAAAAAAAGAAAAAACAAAGTCTGATGTCTCAAATCTGGATGCAATTTTCTTGGCTGCTTCATCATTGTATCTCATTCAAATTTAAATATACTTTTAATTTACTCAAACCCATAACAGGTAGGACCAAACCAGTTTACTGTAAGGGTTGAATTTGCGCAAATTATCTACCCGTTACAGTTTGTGAACTAATTTATGTGAATTCCTTGAACAGATACGGACAAGAACTTACAGGACTGAGCAACCAGACTTCCTCTGCCTTTTCTTCCTAGCCATCTCCTTCCTTCTTGGAGGTTGAAGAACAACCTTGATTGCAGTATCAAAAACAGCTTTAATGTTCTGATTAATCAAAGTGAAGAAGACGTCAGTCAAGCAATCAGTAACATTTTAATAAAACTGCAAAAACAATAGAAACAAGGGAGAAGCAAAGGATCCAAAGTATTTTCATATGGATCTAAGCATCTACTTGCTGAGTTTTCGAGCTGCATTCAATATAGGCTGCTGCACCAATTTGTTTCCTCAGCTCCTCTCCCTAAACACAAACCAGAAAACAAGATTATGTCCTGCTCCATCACATAAAGCAGTACAGGATTTAAAAAATGAATGAAATTATCCAGAACACACTTGAGCAGATGTTATTGCAGCAGAGCCGACATGATCAGCCAGATAACCTTTGTCGTCACGGAGATCTGAAGAGAAAAAGCAGCTGCATAAATGGCAATTACTAGAGTAATATTCTACTGTGAAATGTCCAACCAGAATATCAACGTATCAGAATCTTGCATACCCAACTTTGTTCCAACAAGAACAATTGGAACATTCGGCGCAAATCTACGAAGTTCAGGCATCCACTAAGGGAAAAAACAAAGACAAAAATCAGTTGCTAAGCTTGTAGACTTCAATTTGTATGAAGATGATAAACTGCTTATAACATAATCCATACACAAAGATGTATAAAAGAAGAAATGAGAAAACAGAGAAGGACGGGAATGGAACTGATAATATATTTACCTTCTTGAGAACATTTTCATAGCTTGCCCTGCTGAGTAAGGAGAAGGCCAAAACGAATACATCCGCTCCTCTATAGCTCAGTGGCCTCAAGCGGCTATAATCTTCCTGACCTGTAAATCAAACAAAAAAATAACAATGGATGAAATGAGGAGCCAAATACCAGAGAAATTTTGCAAGAATACAAACTCAAATACAAAGAAAGAAACTACAAGCAGAAGAAATCAGTAAATGGGCTAAAAATACCTGCAGTATCCCATAATCCCAAGTTGACAATGCTCCCATCCACAGCCACATTAGCACTAAAGTTGTCAAAAACAGTGGGTATATAATCCTGTCCACCAGAGAGAGAGAGAGAGAGAGAGAGAGAGAGAAGCCGTCAGACAATACAGTAATGAAGAACCCCAAAATAAATGAAATGGAAAAAAAAGAAAGAATATGAGAACCACGAAAAGCTTTGCTCCTCTTTTGGAAGAATTGAATATATATAATAAAAAGACTAAAAAGGAAGAATTTTATACTTTTATGTAAGGTGAAAAACCTGTAACTGTCTACGTTATCCATTTGAAACACAAGAAGAGAAACGACGGTGAGGAAAAGAAAATGAGAATCGACTCCTGTATAAAATAAAAAACAAAAACAGATGAACCTTTTAAGAAAACTCAGAAGAGGAAAGTATAGTAAATAAGGCATCGTAAACAAGGAAGACCAGAAATCCAGAAAGAAAGCAAGAAGAAACCCAGCTCCGAAATTGCCTTTCCTCGAGAACCACCACACTGAAATCAATAACCCATAAGCAGAAATAACAACTGGGCAAAGAAATTACGGAGAAACAAGAAAAGAAGAAAATAGAGAACAATACGAAGAGAAAAATAAACAGAAGGATATATAAGCAGAAAACCCAGCTCAATAAATTGCAGATTTTGGAACCACCACACAGGAATCTACAACCCATCAACAGGCTCCGCACCTCGGAAAAGAAAATGAAGTAGGACATAACAGAAAAAAGAAAAAGGAAAACAGTATGTAGAGAACGAGAACGAGAACGAGAACGAGAAAGGGCGCGCGTTTAACAGTTTGGACTTTGGAGTTGGGTATCAGTGAAACTTACTGTCGGGAACTTGTTACTGGTATAACAAATGAGCATACAGGTCTTTCCAACAGCTCCATCTCCAACTGTGACACACTTGATGAACTTCGAAGCACTCATCCTCAGATCCTCTCAACTTACTTTAACTAGAACTATGACAGCTTCGGCGCTAGATGAAACAGTATCAGCTGAAACAGTCCCCAATAATTCAGAACTCAGAAGCTTCTACACTCTCTTTCTCTCTCTGTATATTCCAATCAAAAAGTTGAAACCATGAAGGAGGGGAAGAAGAAAGAGGAAGATTGAGTTTGAGAGAATAGTAGAATACCCAAGTGAGGGAGCTCGATGATATATAGGCTGTTTGTGTTCATGTGTTGTGGTTTCAAGAAAAATTAAAAAAAAAATAATAATACAACCCGAGCCGCGAGCGAGCGGGGGATGCTTTGGGGTTTGGTGGTCAAAGGGTCTCAGTAGTCGCTAGTCACTACCATCTCTGCACTTGTCATCCCTCTCAATAAATTTCAAAATCTAACAGAACAGAAAAGTTTTGAAACGCAGAAAGCAGAGGAATCGGGTCCCACCCTTCAAACGGCTTTCCCCACACCCCCGCCCCCCCCCCACCCTGCTCCGTGGGATATTGGGATCCAACCATAAAACACCTCCTTTTTTTCACAGACAGCTGACGGACATGAGCTTTTTTGTTGAAATGTTTCTCCGGTTGTTAAATTACTGAAAAGGCCTTGGAGCTTCCAATATTAACGACCACTGGACTGTTGTAGAGTGACCAAAATGAGAAGGGTGCTTTAGCCTTCTGGGTTGAGTTGATGGGTAGTTGGTCAGCTGCTGCTTGACTGTGTCCTCTGGCATTGGGGAATGGGGCAGAGAGATTCACATTTTACAGTCGTTTCCACGTTCAAAACTGTAGATGCCTTTCCAAAATCGCTGGATTGGAATTTTGTCTTCTCGACGGGGATATTGCAAAGAGCCATGATTTGGATAGAGCCTGCAACCTTGGCGCGTGGCGCCAGTAATTCTGATTGTAGATCCTCGCAACGTTCGATCCTTCCTATTTAAAAAAATTGAAATCTAAACCCAGTGAGTTTCTGCTACGCAGATTTTGAGGGGATTCCTTAATAAATATGTTTCAGATAAACCCCAAAGTAAAAACAAAAGAAGTAACCAAAGAGAGAGAGAGAGACTTATGGACTAAGATACTGCCTGTATATGCACGAGGGTGAGATTCCAGAACTCCTGAATTTCGTATATCTTGACAGGCCACACTCTGGCAATCAGGATTTTGGCATTTTTTTGAACACGCGGAGGGATGAAACGCAATTTTTTCTTAACGAAATTCCTTTTAGCTTTACAAACATGAAATTTCATGCATTGCCCGTTTCTTTTGAGTCTACTACTACTGGCATGAAACTAAAATCCACAGTTTGCGCTCACATCTAGCTTGCCCATGAGATAAGAAACCAATAATAGGGCAAAAACTTTTAATGGGAGAAAAAAAAAATATTGGGGACAGAGAGCTCAAGAATTAAAGCTTTTACTCTGTCGTTTCTGCTGTCTCCATGAGTAGAGATGTTTTGCCGAAGTCTATTATTAAGAAATAAAAAATGAAAATGAGACAGAGAAACGACGAATCATACATTACTGTTCCTAATAAGTACAAATTAGCTTAATTATTTGAAAGACAAATGCTTAAGAAATACAAAGGCTAAAATTAATGGAATCGTACCTGCTCTTTTTCGATAAATGAATCCGTTAGGGGTGTGAATGGTAATTGAAAATTTGATTTAGAATTTGATATTTAATATAATTGAATTGAATTTGAATAATTTGAATATCTAATTAGTCGAGTTCGAATATTTTATTCTTACTGAATAGTTAATTGGATTCGAATTTGGATATAACATATCCAAATTTAATCAATTATTTAATTCTTATATATTATATAAAATATTTTATATCACTTATATATAATAATTAAGTTATATAAATAATTTATATATTTATATATTTTATATAAATAAAATATTTATTTTATATAAATAAAATATTTATTTTATATATATTAAATATTTAAAATAATTAACTAATCAAATTCGAATTCAAATATTAATTTCCAATATCCGTCAGATATCCAATCAAATTCAAATATTGAATTTTCTAGTCCAATTTGAATTCGAATATTAATTAATCCAATTCAAATTTGATCCGTTTATGCCCCTAAAACCCGCCATCTGTTATAAATGAGGAGCAATCTGCGAAGAAATTCGAGAGGATAGCAAATACAGGACATATGAGAACCTTGCCAAATAGCGCCACGTTTGAAAGAATCTGAAACTTCTTCATGTAATTTCTCCATGCCCTACTCATCTCTTTTCCAACGGCAGACTGTCCGTCCTTCTCATGTTATGTATGTTTTGAGCTCAAACGCTCTCCTTCAGGTCCAGAGTAATTTCTCAACTTCAATTAATTACAGTGATTCGATCAAATCCTATTTTCGTTGAACAATGTAAATATGTTTTTTGAGCATACCTGTACATCTTTGTTTGCAGACTCCGTAAGTTTCAAAAGAAAACGTTGTCGAGATTATCTGTTCAATCTTCGTACGTGTTTGGTTCGGCGTTTATGATAAGTCATTTATTTGTACATTTTCATTTTAAATGTTCATTTATATTTGTTCATTTTATATTAGGAACGAATTGAATTGGGTTGGTTTGAGTCTTTTTTTTTTTTCAATCGATCCAACCTAGTTGGTTTATTTATTGACTAAATCAAAATCGACTAATTATGAAGTAAAACCAACTCAAACATGAAGGGTCGGTTTGGGTCAGTTTATCGGTTATATATATATAACTATTTATATTTAAATTTATTTATTTTTAGTTTTTTTATGTAAAACTGTTTTTTTGTCAATATATATTTAAATTTATACAAAATTGAATTAAATATTGTATCATTGTATTATATTTGTATTGGTTTTATGTTTTTAGTTTTTACCATATACATTTAACATATAGGGTAGGGACTAATTAATAATTATTTTAAAATATAGGATCGGTTCGGTTTGGTTTGGCTTCGGTTTTCATGAAACCGAACTGGGTTGTTGATTTATTTTTTCATACAAACCGAAATCGACCAATGACTTTGAAAAACCGACCAACTCGGGTCGGGTCGGGCCGGTTTGGTTGGTTTGACATTTAATGTGAATACCCCTACTTTAAACGTTTCCTATTTTTGTTGTTTGGTTGGATTTCACTTTAAACATTTTTTACTCTCCACCTCATATTAATACCCATTAAAGTGTGCCACATTAGCATTTGGTTTCAAGAATTTGACGTTTCCCCAAATGCCCTCATGCACAAAAATCAAAAGCATTTCAGTTTTCTACCATTTATTTGATAAACGGTACACCAAACAGTTGTTTCATTTTGCTTCATATGCAATAAACACCAATACCTATGTGGTGTTGATGTGGCGGCATTTTTTCAATAAACACCCACGGAACCAAACACAACCTTCATTTCAAGTAACTAAGTAAACTTACTTAGACCGAGTACTCATCAAATTATTGTTTGGGGAAATATCAAATTATTGTTTCCTCCAATGCCCCAACGTTTCTTGAAGCCAAATGCCGATGTGGCACACTTTAATGGGTATTAATATGAGGTGGAGAGTAAAAAACATTTAAAGTGAAGCCCAATCTAACAACAAAAACAAGAAACATTTAAAGTGAAAAGCATAAATAAGCGTTTAAAATGAAAAAGTACAAATAAGCGACCTATCCATAAACGCCTGTGGAACCAAACACATAAACTGTGGATATTTATTTACTAAACGTTTTGTACTTGATTTGTTTGGAAAATAAAGAAAAACAATAATGAACCCATTTATTGATACTTAGGTGTTATTAGGCACCACATAAGCAAAATAATGAATAAACGCTGCCTGATGGGGGAAACACTAAAATGAAGCTTCCCCCAACAATAGGCACACCCATAAATCGAAGCCTACTTTTACAAGTTTCTAAGTGTACGGGATTCACATAATGGGACAAATGCTGAAGTAATGCATATATGACAGCATTTATTTAATAAACGCCCAAGATTCCAAACACCCTCTTAGTTGCAATGGAATCTAGCTCTAATCTAATAGCTCAGATTAGAATTTGAACATAATAATAAGTTCAATTAATTAGTTATTCCAATTTGAATTTGACCAATGAAAGGATATACATACTTAATGTAAAGCCTTCGAAGAAAATGTAAAGGCACGTCAAAGGGTAAAACACTAAAAACATAAGCTGAATCCTAATATAAAAATATACATTTCTAACATTAACTAATTTGAACACAGTTTTCTTTTTCATATAAATTTATCTATCTTTTTAGGTGTAAAGATGCTTTCAAATTGTGTTTTCTGTCATTATCAATACACAAATACTTTCTTGCCAAAGGCCAGCAAAACTGAACAGAATGCATATTTGCACTAAACCAATTATATATGCATGTATTTGAGCTTTTTGGTCAAACTCAAATTCATCAAATATTTAATTAAATTTAGTTCAAACCAGAAAATAAAGTTCATATCAAACTCGAACATATTTATATTTTAATCGAACGGAAACAACTCTAAAGTTTCGCTAGGTTTGATCACACCCCTGCATCCATTGTTGATTCTTTCGGTGGGCCATTATAAAATAGCCCAATATAATACAAAAGGATAAGATACCTGATAGTGTGTGATCTAGATGTTCCTAACCGGAAGGTAGTTCGGACGTCAGTTGTGTAGTAGGGCGGTTGAATTGTAAAACAGATGGATCAAAGAACCCGGGGTGGCTAACCCGATAAGGTCCTCCGATGCTTAAGTTAGTACTGGATGTGAGTAGCGAGTTGAGAATTTGAGAACTAGAGAGCTAGAATGCACTAAATCACGTGTACCTGGGTCTTAGGGGCTGATGCCCTTATATAACTGAGTTGTCGTGGATCTGACGAAACACTCCCGAGATCATTGGTCCGATCCGTAGGAATCCATTCTACTCCGGAAAGTGGATAACGTGCTAGCTGGTAAGGCCTATTGTGTCCCTCCAAGGGATTCAGAGACAACTGACAAGCTTCTAGAAGGTTACTATGTGTCACTTCGACAAGTTAGGTTATCCTAAGATACTCATCCTGAGATACTCGGATTTCGGTGCTATCTGAAGTGACCGAAATACCTAAGGTGACCCGATCTGCCGAAGTGGCCGAGGATGCTGAATACATCTAATCACCAATGTCCATGTGTCCACTGCTTATTTGGTCAGGCCAAATTGCCCCTCATCAATACCTTAAACATTTAATGGTTTTATTAGTTTTCGTTTTAGTTTAGGCGCGCGTGTGTACTGGAACAATGCCATTAGAATTAAAATCAGACATAAAACGAAAATGCCGATTGGGTAACGTTATTTTAATTTACTCCGAAATCCAATCATTCAGCTGTAAAAAATGTCAAAGGAATGTGCATCCAAACAACTCATTGGACCATGATTTTACCTGTTTAATTTAGGGGGTGTTTGCCAAAATGAATGAATTTGGAGTCAACTGGCGGTCCAAACATGTATCATAACCCCAAAGAATACAGATTGAACAAACAGTAGATCCCATCAACTAGACTACTTGCGCAGTTGTATTGTAGCGAAAAAAGACTACTACACACAGGTGCATTCAGTGCTGTGTGACATGCAATTAATATATGACAGGTGGCTGGTGGGCATGCGGTTCTGTTGCTAATAAATGTTGCTGGTAACAACACATGGGACAATACTGTGACCTTGATCAGCAATGTTTGTTAGCAGCAGATCTGAACTCATCCAGAACTTTATTTAAAACTCCATTTGTCTCACATTTATGGGTCTTTAAATGCACAATGAACAAATTTGGACTTTGCTTGACACAACATCTGGCAAACTGCTCCAATGACAGAAGTTCTTTTTATCCTTTATTTGGTGGAAATTTGGATTGTAATGCTAGAGCTTTTGGAGCGGAAGAAATGTCTTTCCAACAGCAGACATGGCAAAACATGTAAAACACTTCCACATGTGATCTTTCAGTCAAAACCCACTTGTAATTAGAATCATGTATGATATTGAAAAAGAAAGGCCATTAGGTCACCTGTCCCCACTATTTGGAATCCTAATAGGGGTGCACTGGATATGGAGTGGACATAATTTCGGGCATAGCATCTGCGAATCCGCTATTCACAAATACTTTTCATTAGCCAAGTTATTCACAGGACACTACAGTACATTGAGAACCATTTTTCCATGAATGACAAGACAAATGTCCGGAATGTGCGGCTGTAATGGCTTGTGGGAAGGGTTGTGGGTAGCATATATGAACTCTTTTTTTGAAGCCAAGTCAGCCTGTTGACCTTTCCCAGTAAAGGAAGTAGGTTGTTCAACAGAAATACATTGTGGAATTGGGTTTAAAAAGTAGAGGTACCTTAGAGATTTACCTAAACTTTTTGCAACTGATTACCATCTAAGGATTAAAAATGCCATTGCAAGAACAACTAGGATAGAAAGCTAATAATGGCTTCAATCTTGAGATATATATGATGACCAATACATGCATATAGTTACCAAAGAATGGATGAAACATGATGTTTTGAGGGGTCAATTAATCCTAATAATCCAAACAAATACTACATAAACTGAACACATACATGGCCTGATCATGTGAAGCAATTTCATATGCTACTGTTATGAATGAATATACATGCTGAGCTGAAGCAAAGCCAGGCTCTCTCTAATGGGGTGACTTGTGATGAGGGGCGATTTGGGCCTGCAGTGATATTATGCCACGTGGTGGCCCTAAATCGTTGTTTAACACCTCAATGTCATGTAGGCACACCGGTCCAAGATTAGGTTGGCAATCTAAGGACTAGGTCGCCCATTATAGGATTAGGTTGTCCATCGTAGGGTCAGATTGGCTATTGTAGGACTAGGTTGGCCATCACAGGAACATGTCACCCATCGCAGACCAGGTCAGCCATCGTAGGAGCAAGTCAACCATCTCAAGACCAAGTCGGCCATTGCAGAATTAGGTTGGCCATCACAAGATTGAACTAGGGACCTCTTCATGAGGGGCAACCTCTCTCCACCAACCTGGCTGAAGCGTAATTGGCGACCTGCAAGATGTAGTGGCCGACCCCCATCGTGAGTGGGCTATCATCTCTGAATCCTCCGAGATCATGTCACCCCATCGACAGAGTTGACTCCCACCCCGCTCGCTTTAGAGGCAATCAGGTGAGCTCTATCTCTTAATATGAAAACCGTCTCCAAGCAAGGTGGACCAATAAGTCACGTCCCCTTGGATGGGCGTGTAGCGTGGAGCCCACGACAACCTGCACCTATATAAAGGCATCCCATGGATTAAAGAAGGTATGTGTGATTTAGCATTCACAACTCTCTAGCTTTCTCGCTTTTTTAGCTCTCTCAAAATGCTTCATTGACTTAAGCATTGGAGTGCCTACCCAGGGTACTCTGATACTATTCTTTTACAGCTCGACTCGATGAACTCACCAGCCTGGCATCCGAGCCCTCCATGGTTCCTATGGGAGTAGACGACCGATAGATTGTGGAGCCACCCTCGTAGGTTAGCCTTGCCGAGGTGCTAAGAGCGAATAGGCCTATTAAAATTTCAGCAACCTAACTAAGACCCACTTTGGTGACCTGGACGAGCTGACTCGTGATACATGCAATTTGGCGAAAATCAACGAATGGGAAGCTAACTGCATTTAGCATTAAGGCTCCCTCAAGATGACCTATTCGAAACACAATGACAACATATAACTGGCCCACGCTTAGCGCACCTCGGCTTGCTAAAAAATGCAACATCGTCCTTGTCCTTGTCGACAACATCCTTGTTGGTATCATTCTCATTGCCTTCTCTGCTATCCTCCACCTCGGTTTTGGGCTTCGCGTTGATATCGTTGGCTACCCCCTCGAGGACCAACTTGAGGGACACTGCGTAGAAGCATGTGAGTGGAGCAACTTGAGGAAATAGTGGCACAGTTTGAAGCCCTTCTTGAGGGCGGGCATGACAAACTCCACTCTTGAGGTGCTTGGGCGAACAACAGAACTCCTTGATAACCACATCCCTAGATCGACAGATGTCCTCGGAGTGCCCACTCTGCCTCCTCGTGTTGACGAGTTTGTTCTTATGCTTCGGTGGTCTAGATGGTGATGTATTGCGTAGTGCCACATTCAGCCCTTGGACACTTCTAGCTCAGGTGAACAAATCGGGCCAACGCCAACGAACCAGCTGAACTAAGTCACTTTGGGCTAGAAACCCACAAGGAACTATTCTCTTCACTGAACTTACCTTGACTTGGGAGTGGGGGCAATAGATGAGGGGAAATTTAACCCTCAAGTGACATTGCACCACGTGGCGGCCCTAAACCATTGCTTAACACCTTAGTGTCACGTAGGCACCTCGGTCCAAGACTAGGTCACCCATCACAAGACCAGTTTGGCCATCACAGGATTAGGTCACCCATCACAGGACTAGGTCGCGCATCATAGGGCTAGGTTGGCTATCATAGGACCAGGTTAGCCATCATAGGACTAGGTTGCCCATCACAGGACCAAGTCGCCCATCGTAGGACTAGGTCGGCCATCATAGGACTAGGTCGCCCATCGCAGGACTAGGTCGCCCATCGCAGGACTAGGCCGCCCATCACAGGACTAGGTCAGCCATCACAGGACCAGGTCGCCCATTGTAGGACCAGGTTGACCATCACAAGACCATGTCGCCCATTGAAGGACCAGGTCGGCCATCACAGGACCAGATCGACCATTGTAGGATTAAGTCAGTATCACAAGATTGAGCTAGGGACCTCGGTATGAGGGGCGACCTCTCTCCGTCGACTTGGTTGAAGCATCGTTGGCGACCTGTAGGATGTGGTGGCCGACCCCCACTATGAGTGGGCTATCATTTTTGAATCCTTCAAGATCATGTTACCCCATCGACGAAGTTGACTCCCGCCCTGCCCACTTCAGAGGCAATAGGGTGAGGTCTATCGCTTTACATGAAAACCGCCTCCAAGCGAGATGGGCCGATAAATCACGTCCCCCTAGAGATCTCAAGTGTCTAGGATGGAGCCCACAACAACCTGTGCCTATATAAAGGCATCCTAGGGATCAGAGAAGGAAAGTACGGTTTAGCATTCACAACTCTTTAGCACTCTCACTTTTTAGCTTTATAAAAACTCTTCGTTAACTTAGGCATTGGAGTGCTCACCCCGGGTAAAGGAACCTGAATACTCTGATACTGTTCTTTTGCAACTCGACCCAGCAAACTCGCCAACCTAGCATCTGAACTGTCCTCTAATAGGGAACTATTAGATCGTGCAACATCAACTTGTATATGGTTTTTGTTGATGGGCTATTCATATCCAACTCCCAAGCCACAATAGGATTTGTTATTTTACTTCTTAATAAGAATTTTGTAAACAAAGGTTAGCACTAAGGTATGGACCATGTTGTAATGCCTTAAGGTGGGCTCAAGCTTTGGTGTAAAATGACGTATATAAAAGAAAATGGAGGTAAGATGACGATTATTTGGTTGGTTGTGATGTAGGAAGCAAGATGATGTATTATCGATAAGAAAATTGAGATAAGAGAAAGGTGGTATAAATTTTGTATCAAATTTTTGAGAAATAAAACTTGTACTGCCGATTAGCAATGCAAATGACACAAAAAGTACACATTTTGTATCAGATGGACATGCATATCATAATTACAAACAAACAGTTACAAAACTGAACCAGGTACAAAAAGTTTATCTGATTCGGGTTTTCAATGCAAATAAGCAGTGTATTACACGCATTGCCTGTAATTAATAACGAAGAAAATCATAAATAGGATAAACTTAAAGTGACACAAGGAGAATCCCTATCTTACCTTACCTCATTCCTCTAATCCCTCAACCAAAATATTCTCTCTCTACTCTATAATCTGTAAAATTAATGAATTAACACAATCTTATTGGTCCAGTAGAAATTTCACTTCTGACTGGCCTAAGAGGATCTGGAGCTGTTTTGGCTGGCTTTCTCATGCTAGATTGTAGGTGGGGTGCAAGTCAGAAATTTACAAGGCATGGGCCTAGGCCCATTCATTTTTTCTTTCAAATGCTCAACTCAAGTCAGCCCAACTTGCGGCCATAAATTTAGGAAAATCCTTGTTGATAAACACTTCAGGAATTATGTCATCATTTATTTTTCTGCACAACCATTTTGGAGAATGAGAAATCCTATCAAACATGGTGTTTGGTACCGTGGTTGTTTTGAGTAGAAACGGGTGTTAAGAGTTTCACAGCTCCTACCTTAGGCTGCGTTTGGAAGTGATATAAATAGAGTATAAATTCTGGTTCAGGGTAAATTTGTACTCTAGTTTACTTTTGCCTGTATTTGGCAACATTACATTTATGCAATGACAAATGACAGACCAATGCATATTTACATTGATAATAATATGTAAAAGTATATCAATAAAAAAGAAGTAAATTTGCATTTAAGTGGGCTTTTGATAAAAAAAAAAAAAAGCATATGTTTTATTGAAATTCATGTTTGCATCAATTACAGCCAAAAGTCTGTTTGGTAATAAGGTAAATTTGTTAGTGCAAAAACTAACCTAACTTTACAATTTATATGAACTGTTTTACACTCTACATATTTGCATCCACACTTATTTGTACCATTTCCAAATGCAGCCTTATGTCACATAACAGTGTTTTCAAAATCAGACCGGAAAAACTGGGAATTAGTCATCTGACCAGTTCCATTTCACCCCAAAACCACTTTTGGTCAAAAACCATTGATTTGGTCAGCAAATTGCTGACCCAGGCAGTCAAACCGTCGAACCATCAACCTGAACAGCGGTTTTTGGACATTCTTTTTGGAATTTTTAGTCAAAACAATTCATCCATTCGGACCAGATGATCGGACCATTCGACCCAGGAACCTGCAGTCTCAGAACAATTCCCTGTTCGATCTGGTTTTATAAACCTTACCCCATGGTGAAAAGTAGAAAATTGAGGGGCAGTAAGAAAAATCAAGGGTGCTTAAAAACAAACGTCACAATTATGTTTTTAATCTAAGCTGAAACGCATTTTTCATCAAACAGACATTCTCCAAGCATGAAAGATGATACTTCTACTTTATGTCTCAATCCAAAACACTTCAGGTTGAAACATTAACGGTACCAAATTCAACCAGGATGATGAGGACAGGAATGAATATAGGGTGTTAAAACTCAAGTTCTGATCTAGTCCCTATACACGGGACCAACATCCATTGCAGCTATTTGGACTGAGTTCAGATCTGCACCCCACAAGGGGGCGCCCCCTTGTGGGGTGCAGAAGGTTCAAATAATTTTTTTTAGTTTAAAGAATGTACATTGGCTCCCCACAGAACATGCCCCTCACGCACCTCACAGCACATTCCAATCTGTGCATTGGTAACGTATACTCCACATGTGGGGCACATGTGGTAGTCATAGGGCCCTTACTCTCTCATGTGCAATAGCTAGTACATTAATAATAATAATAATAATAATAATAATAATAATAATAATTTGAGTTAAACTATCTTACCGAATAAGTATAATATTTATTGTCCAATTTCAGCCTTAATAACATTATCATATGTCAAAATAATGCATTCTTTATAAGCAAATTTTAATTAAATAATTCTAATTTTGAATGATTTTTTATTTATGGTCCAATTTTCAGCCATAATATAATCTTATCATATGTCAAAATAATCCATTCTTTATAGGCGATTTTTAATCAAATAATTCAAAGTGAATGACTATTATTTCTTAAGCATAACTAGGTTATGGTTCTAATGCAAATGCATGCCCAAGGGTCCTTATTAGTTTCCCATATATAGGATATTAGGATTTTTTCTTTTTTTTGCAAATTGGGATCTGCTTCTTACAGTGTGCCTTACACTGATCTTACACAGATACGTCCCACCATGTATTGGAAGCATCTTTCCCATGAATCATAAATACAAGTATGGGAGATGTTTCTGATGTACAACTAGGATACATTGTGAGTTGATGTGATGTGCGTTTTATGAGGAGCTGGACTCTTTGTTTGCATGGCAGAAATATTGACTTATTCTCATAATAAGCCTTCCTCATTTTGTTTCCCTTGTGACCCCGTGATGAAACAACACCACAGACAAGTCAGTATTGGAAATTTATTTCAGACATGGAACTGTTTTTTTTTTTTCTTTCTAAATCTCTCCTCCGCTTTTTCTTATTTCTCTTAAACTTACCTTGACTATTCAAAACCTCTATACACTTTTATCAAAGTTTTTTTATTTTTTATTTTATTTTTTATCTCAAACTCAGGGGTCAGTAGTGTAAGAGTAGGTGATATTCGTGTGTGTAAATAAGTATTAACCATAGATGATGTATGGTATTTGGAAAATAGTTGTCGCAAATATCCAATTTATATAGTATAGATTTATAAAAGTTGTTCAGTTAGGCAATTAATTACTTTATTCAAATTAACCCTAATCCTCTCTCAAATAATTGTTTAAAATATTTACTTATTCTTATAATAAGCCTTCCTCTTTTTGTCTCTCTTGTGACCCCCTTGATGAAATAACATCATAGACAAGTAAATAATGGAAATAAATTTAAAATGCAGAACTAGGGGTTAGCATGGTTCGATTTGGTTCAATTCCATGGCAGAACTTGGAACCTACCTTTTGGTTTCAAGTTTCCAGAACCTATTATGTGAAGGTTGACTCTAATGTTGTTTTGACCTTGGTGGTTTTGGGGTTGGCTCCAGGGTCTATGAACTTGTTCTTTCTTTTACTCTCCCCCTTCAAAAAAATAAATAAAGAAAGAAACATGTTCTTTAAAAACTTGATTTTCAATCGATATAATATATAGTTTAAAACTTATATTATCTTTATTGATTAAGTAATTTAATATGTAAATTATCATTATATGGTTTAAGATTTATAGTTTAAATTTAAATTTTGTAAATATTACCTTCTACATTACTTATTGTACACATTCAAATATTAATTTGAAAACAAATGATCAAATTATTTAAGTAACTCGGTAGTAAAGTGAGATCATCAGGTCGGTTCAGGTAGGGTGAACCCCTAGACCTTATAACCGGCTGGGTAGGAGTCGTTCCAAGTATTTTGAACCAGACCCTACCCTGTAACAGATTGGGTAGGGTCGGTTCAAGGCCATTTTGAAGTCGGCTCCATTTGATTCTAGGTAAAACCTACCCATTTTCTCACCCCTATGCAAAACTGTTTTTTAATTTTTACAGTTATTCTCTAAAACTCCCTCAACTTTTTCTATTTCTTTTAAACTTACCCTAGGTATTCAAAACCTATGGAGACCCCCTTATTAGATTTTTCTTTTTTTGTTATCTAAAACTTACCTTCTTCTTCATTAGGGACCACTTGTGTAAGATTAGGTGCTGTCCACTTTTATAAAACTATACAGAATCCAAGGCAAATGTCTGCTTTATTATAATATGGATTAATAAAAAATGCTCATTTAGGAAATTAATTATTTAATAACCAAAATAACCCAAATCCTATCTTAAATAATTGTTTAAAATAGAAAACAGGTAAAAAATAAAAATGTCTTCTTTTTATCTTCCTCCAACTGAAAGATCAGACGCCCATCTGGATAAAAGCATGAACCACAACCACAAATTTCATACTAAGGGGTAGTATAATAAATTTATTTTTTTAAGAAACAGTAGAATTTAATTGAATGTTGAAAGAGGAGTAGGAAAACAAGGATACAACTAAAAACATATGCCATAGGCTTTACTTTCCATGGATAGCACTGCAAAGATAATCCCCAAAAGAGTATCAATGTCAATGCTTAGACCGAGAACTCGTCAGCTCAAGAAATCAGAATCCCATCAGTGTCGGCATACAGCCATTCACTAATCACTATCATATATTCGTGTCCCTGCAATGTTATAGTCACATGTTTCTCTTCAATCTAGATCCCACACTCCATTATCACACTCATTTATCTCATCAACTTGCCTATGTATCCACTCACCACTATACCAGCCCACCTGTTGTTTTGAGCTTGCTTTCTAGTATTGCACTCAAAAAGCTTATACCTCCTTCAATAACTAAGGCCCCATTTGATTCACAGGAATAGGAGTCTGGAATTGGAATTGGAATTGGAATGACTATTTAGATTCTTACTGTTTGGTTGGACAGAATCAAAATCCCATTCTCATTTCTGCTGGAATGGCATTCCCCCATTTGAGGGAATGGGCATTTCTTGATCCTTTTTTGGGAATGAAATCTCATTCCTGTTGATTCCAATTCTCATTCTCATTTCTGCCTGAACCAAACAGACTATGGAAATAGACCATTACGTTTCCAATTCTGAAGATCCTAAAACTCTACCATTGTCTTTCTCCTCAAGAGACTAATAAATGAAACATTGTCTTCAAGCACTTTGAGAACTACAACTGGCCCAAGGAAAACTTGATGCCGACCATATATTTGGAAAATTGGTTGAAGAGAGCCTAAGTTCACCACTTATAATTAGTTGTTGCATCACAAACTTCGCAGTTGCAACCATGGCTCTAAGCGCACAGGGATCTAGATCAAGCACAACTGGGACTCGAAATGGAAATTTGTAGTGGATTTGCAGAACTCTCTTTTTGATGGTAGAGAAGGAGCATGCGACTTTGAATCTGACAAGAGTGTAGAGTAGTAACTGAGAAGAGAGAAGGTATTTAACTATATTTAAGGATGGATGATGGATTGAGAAGATTGTTAATCAGTTAAAACTATGGTGATGGCAAGGCCATTCATATTAACCCTATTCGTCATTTTTTGTTCATAGCAAAATCAAAAGGAGGCGTAGTATGGTAAATTTACAAAAACTGTTAATCTCCTAATGATAGATTACTGATAGAGGGTCTCTGAAGGTTTTGAAAAGTCAAGGTAAGGTCAATATAATAACCCTAATTTCCATAGTTGGTCACAAGAAAGAATTCACTTTTACTATACATGGTTTTTTAGTGCAGGGCCAAAACCATAACATGGTCTGTATTGTTGTGCTCTTACCGTGCTAGTTTGGAAGGAGTACAAATATAAATATGTAGAGTGCAAAATCTTGTATTTTGTATTATTTTGTATATATTTGCGCACAATATTTATATTTGTATTCCTTCCAAACTGAACCAATATTTTGTATTATTTTGTAAGTATTTATACTGTATATATTTGCATTTGCACTTTTTCTAAACTGATCCATTTAGGGGTGTAATTGAGTCAAACCGAGTCAATACTACACTTAATAAACTCAATTAGACACAAAAAGCCGCTAACTTGATTGACTTGATGAGATATTCCACGTATTCAAGCACCAACTCAACTAAACTAGAGAGAGAGATGTTTTGGAGATAAGAAAGCTCTGGTGTGAAGGTGAAGTTTAGGCTCAGTTTGGAAGCAGTACAAATGCAAATACGTAGAGCACAAAACCTTATATTTTGTATTTTTTTGTATGTATTTGCACTGTTTATATTTGCATTTGTACTCCTTCCAAACTGAGACTAATAATGCTAATATATTATTATATACTTGATTAGGCTCGCAAAACCACTTGAATGGTGTATTACGAAACTCGAATTAAAGTTCAACTCATGCCCAATTATCTGCTTATTGAATTTGAGTATTCAATAAATCAAGCTTGCATAGCTCACGAGTATCTTGAGGACTTCTGCATTGAGTATGCTATGTTAATCGAGTTGTTTCGGAGAAACTACGTGAGATAATTTTACTAGAAAGTGGATTTTGTGGCTTTGTACGTGTAGTTCAAACTCTCAAAACTTTTAACAAACACAGTTTCATAGAGTTTCAGGTTTCTCAACTCATGGAACACTAGAAAATGCTGTGCGAATACCCTCCCAAACGGGCACTAATTCAAGGTGAAGCGATGCCAATGCATTCCCATTTGCTAGACTTCCCCCATTCGGCAGGTTATATTTGAAAATGGAGATAAAAGAAAGATTCAAATCCATAATACAGATTGTATATATATATATACCCCCAACTAACTTTTAAAATGGAAAAATTCCTTATTAATAACTTCTACTTTGTGCCTAATATCACTTTGGTCTCTGAATTTTAAAATACAATAATTTAGTACTCAAACTTTCAAAATATGACAATCCAGTATTTATCATTAATCAACAGTTAACCTGCCATTAAGTGACATTTGAAAAAGATACAAATGTCTTTGGAATGTCATTTAATTTTTTTTATCAACCATCTAAACATTGACAAAAACTTAACGGTACTAAATCCTTGTTTTTTCCATTCAAAAGAGTTGGGGTTATATTTGATTGGACAATCTAGTGACTCCAATTTTTTTTTTAATAGAAGAGGTAAGGATTTGAGACTTAATTTTTTTATAATGTTTATATGATTGATAAAGAAAATTAAATGACACTGGAATGACATTTGTTTCCTTTTCAAATGTCACTTAAAGGCAAATTAACTTCTGATTAATGACAAGTATTAGATTGTCACATTTTGAAAATTAGGATATTGAATTGTCATATTTTAAAGCTTAAGAACCAAAGTAGCATTAGACACAAAAAAGAGGATGCTAATTGGGAATTTTCCCTTTTAAAAACAACTTATATCTACTTTATAAGATGGTCCCACCTAACATAAATAGGCCATTTATTCATTCTTTATAATACCAATTTTACCCCTCATTTTCAGTCTTCTATTCAATCTCTTGATGGAAGAACTACTGAGATGCCAGCTCCCTCTTGGTTTAGAAACGACAGCAGTTCCCGAGTCCCGACAGAACGGGAGGGTTTAATAAACACTGATCTCAGATGCTTCACCAGTAAGTTTTCAGAAACACTAAACACTCTCACATGCTTCACCTGCAAAAAAAAAAAAAGTGGAAGAAAAGAAAATAAAAATAAACATGCAAGATCATAAACAAACCCATCGGAATCCTCTGTCCCTGGTGGCGGACTAAACCCTCTTACCGAAAGTCATTAGAAAATAAAACCGGATGTTGGTGGTCGATTATCGAAAATCAATCGTCAGTCACCGACACCAGCATCAACTCTTTGTTTTTCTATTTACGAAAGAAAAAATAATAGGAAAGAGAAGTAGGGCTATTTCTTTAATAATTTAAAATAAAAAATAAAAGTAACGGAGAGGAAAACTGAAATGGGTGCATCCGTGTTACAACAAGACGAAGACGGGATCTGCTCCTCACGGGCGTCTCACATGCATTAGTAACATCTCCCATGAATAATACTTAATATTCACGGGAGATGTTCCCAATGGTAGAATGTGCGTGTGAGGCGCTAGGTATGAGAGGAGCAGATCCGGTCCATGTTACAATGACCATCAACCGTACTGTAAAATGTTGTCTTCAATGATTTAGCAGCTATTAGCTATAAATACCTTAGCTATGAGTGAGACTGTGAGAGTAAGTGAAGTTTAGGAATTAGGAGAGCTATTTAACGTGAGCAAAATTTAGGAGATGTATTTAGCGCATTTTATCATACACTTGACTTAACGGAAAGGGGTATATTTTTACGAATTGAACTAGCGGAGGGGCCCTGCTTTGTAGGGGCTGGAATGCAACCGTTGATCTGTCAATTCGTTGATCTGGTTCTTAGTTAAAAATTGTTGGATCATTGATCCAAGTAGTAAAACCATTGACCTGTTGACCTATTTAATAGTTATGGCTATTTTTTTATTTATTTTTAATCGGCCATTTAGGTAATTGATTTCGTTTTATCCTAATCTTGGTTCATAGACAAAAATCGTTAAATCGGTCAATGACCCATTGACCTGGGCGGTCGAACCGTTGACCCGTTCAATGGTTTTTTCTTGTTTTTTTATTATGAGAACGGACCATCCGTTCAAACTAGACAATTGAATCGTTGACCTGAAAACTGATGGCCAGAACAATTCCATTTTCAGGTTGTATAAGTCACACGCTCCAATGACATAACGCGTATGGTAATGCTTAATGAACCTCACACACTCAACATTTTGCATGTAATTTTTGTTGCTAGAACGGGTCGTCTATTTTTTTCTTTTTGTATTTTTTTAATTGGAAACTATCCAAGCAACCAGTTCCATTTTACCCCAATCCTAGTCCTTGGCAAAAAACCATTGAATCGGTCAACAACCCATTGATCTGAATGGTCAAACCGTCAATCCATTGACTCGTTCAATGGTTTTTGGCTACTTTTTATTTTATTTTTTAATTTTTGTTGTCAGAAGTCCGTTCGAACCGGACGATTGAATCATTGACCCAAAAACCGGTGGCCAAAACGGTTCCATTTTTGGGTCATACAAGTCACATGCTCGAATGACATAACATTTATGATATTGCTCAATAGACCTCACACACTCAATTTTTCGCTTGTAATCTTTGTTGTTAGAATTGATTGTCCATTCGAACTAGACGATTGAACCACTGACTTGAAAACCGGTGGCCAAAATGGTTTCATAAATTAATGCTTATAATTTTTTATTGTTAGAATGGGTCGTTCGTTCGAACCGAATGGCTGAACCGTTGATCCAAAAACCGGTGGCCAGAACGGTTTCGTTTTTGAGTTGTATGAGTCATCGCTCAAATGACATAACATGTATGATACTACTTAATGGACCTCACAAACTCAAATTTTTGCCTATAATTTTTGTTGTCAGAGTGGATTGTCCGTTCGAATCGGATGATTGAACCGTTGACCCAAAAACCAGTGGCTAGAATGGTTCTGTAATTTTTTACTTGTAATTTTTGTTGTCAGAACGAGCCATCCATTCAATCCGAACGGTCAAACCGTTGGTTGTCAGACCATTATTAACAACATTTATCGATATTAGTAAGTAATTATACTATTTAATTAAATAATCATTAATGATAGTTTTAATAATATTATTTAGTTATTTTTAATATAACAATAATTATTAAATTTATGAATAAGATTTATTAACAATATTCATTAAATTAATAATTACCAAAATTAAATTAAATTAATAGTATTTATTTGTAATAGTCTGTAATTATAACATTTTATTAAATAATCCATAGCAATACTTTTAGTAACATTTTTAATTATTTTGAATATAACAATAATTACTATATTTATTAATAGTATTTACAAATTTAATTTAAAGTAAGATTTAAGTAAATATCTATTTATTAATAATACTTATAATAACAGTAATTATTAATTATAATCACTAATTATATATTTATTAAATTACTATAATAATCAATAATTATTATTACAATAATTAATTATTGTAATTAGTTAGTAATTATTGTTATTAATTAATAATTAATTAGTAATTAATTACTGGAAATGGGTGCATGTTATTACACTATTTGATGGAGGACGATTTGGCTCAACCCCATGAACCCAGAACACGTGCGCATGACCTGGCTTAGTGAACAGTCTAGCCTAGCAGCATGATCTCGATTCGACGGGAAGGAAACGCCAAGTCAAAGACTGTCAACTCGCCGAGGGCTAATACCTCGGTGGGTCAGTCCCCCACCTAGCTCGGAGAGCCCAGGCTCCCCCCAAGGGACGCCAAGCCTTTCCCCACCTGGGAGGGAGCACCTCGGTGCTTCGAGGCAGGGACCTATCTGCCCTGAAGCACCCTAGTTTGTGGCAGCTCAGCGAGCCACATGAAGGAAGGCAGGAAGATCTCCTGCCCGACTGCCGTACTTGACAAATTTGGTGACAGCAGTCGTGTCCCTCGTCAGGTAGCGTTGTGCATGCCACCTTTAGAAGGTTTCCTACACCTGACAGACACGTACCCAGCAGTGATGGCCCCACGCGTGCCACCTCAGCCATGCCAATAACGACTATGGCAGGTTGGCAATGGCGGTTATACCCGCCCTGTCAGAGGCCGATGGGCGAGAGGTAACAGATTTCTGCTATAAGGAGTTTAGCATCAAGGGGGGGATCATCATCTTCGGTACACACGCTATCTTTACTCTTAGCCTTCATCTTTCTCCTTGCTTCTCCTATCAAGTAGTAACTTAATCATCGGAGTGTTCCCGTCGGGTAATTCCCTCGGGGAACTTTCTTCTTCTCAGGTATCTTCCAGGAGCCACGTGAGTGCCAGCTAGGAGTGACCGGATCGCGCTACATCATTTGGCGCCGTCTGTGGGAAACGCTTTGAAAAGCCTTTCTCTAAACTTTCACATCTTTTTACTCTCCAAAAACCCAACGCTCATGGTGTCCTCAAGCAATATCGGATGAAGCACGGAGATGAATAACTCCAAGGAACAGCCCCAGCTTCCTACTATTTGCATCGGACAGTTCACCGTCCCCCTCTCAGCGGACGGGATCCTTAGTTTGAACGTGCCTCTTGCAGGGGCACCCGTCATTGCTCCACTCCCTACCACAGTTGGAACAACCTTCACTGAACCCTCAGGTGTGCCCCAGTGGCCAGCCCGAACCAACTGGAAGATTTGGTGCAGTGCATGCAGACCATGCAGGCTCAAATGCAGTAGTTTCAACAGTTTTAGATCTATCAACAGCACGTGCTACACCAGGCCTCCTAGTACCAATATCAGTAGCAATTCCCTCAGCTGCTCCAACCTTAGCATCAGCAGCCGCAGCTCCCTCCTCGGCACCCGGCCTCGCAGCAAGCCAGGTCTCACCATCAGGAGGAGCACCTTTCTTGCCAAGGAGAGGCCCCCCAGAACCCTCCTAGGAGTCAGGCCTCCTTCCGCAGCAGACAAGAAAGACCCGCCACTCCGACCTCACCGAGGGCAGTTAGGTCGGGAAGACCCTAGCTTGCCAGGTCCACGTTTCCTCAGACCTTGAAGCTCGATACTCCGTTCCTAGAGAACCGGTTCGAGATCCTGGCCCCAGGCTCCAAGCAACATCCCTCTGTCCGCAGCCAGCTCCAGCGGCCTGAGCTACTTCCTGCACACACCATTCCTAACAGCACGGAGGTGAGCAGCACCAACGCTGAGCCCGCCAAGAAGCAGAGACGCCGCCGCCGAGCTCGCCGATCTGCCACCCACGACCTGCCGGAGCTCAGAGGCAAAGAAGAGGTAAGCTCGGGCGAAGCCAAGGCACCCCTCCTTTCAGTCCAGTCTCCCCTATCTCCCAAGCTCCTGGCAATCTCAATGACTAAAGACTTTAAGCTCCCCCCTCTTGACAAGTACGACGGGTCGTTCGACCCAAATGATCACGTGGACGCTTTTTCAGTCGCAGATGCACCTGGCGAGAGCTAGTGAGTCATGCATGTGCGTGACCTTCTCCACCACTTTTAGAGTAGTAGCCCGTACATGGTAATGGAACTTGGCACTTGGATCAATAAGAAGTTGGGCGCAGTTCGCGCAAGCCTTGGCGTCCCACCTCGTTACTAGCAAGCGGTGTCCGCGAACTGAAGGAAGTCTCCTCAGCATAGTGCAGAGAGAGGGAGAGTCCATCCAAAGTTACATCAAGCGGTTCAACGACGCTTGTATGCAGATACCACGCCTAGACCCCGTTGTGCGCCTTGCAGTAGCTAAGAAAGGCGTGATGCATAAGGAGTTCAAGTGGCACATGGTCGTCAACCAACCAACGACCATAACCGAATTCCTTAAGCTCACGGACAGGTTTATAGCCACCAAGGAAGAGATCAACCAGAAGGGCGAAAGCGCGCCTGAAAAGAGGAAGAGGGAAGGGGAGCCTTCTAGTCAAGGGGACAACCGAAAGAAAAAGGATGCAGCTTGGGGGGCAAAGCTAGGTCAGTCGTTCCGAGCTCCTACAGCGGACCGAACTGATTACACCCCACTAAACACGAAACGGGCCGAAACCCTGATGGCGATCAAGGATGCTTAGTATGTGAAATGGCCACCCCGTTTGAGGGGAAATCCCAATGAGAGAAACAAGAATCTATATTGTAGCTTTCACAAAGATCACGGTCATAGTACAAAAAATTGTAAAAATCTCTGTGATGAGATTGAAAAACTCATCCGTCGCGGATATTTAAGGAACTTTGTACAAAACAACAATAATAATAATAAAACAGGTCGGCAAGGGAGCACAGTAAGGTAAGGATGCTCCCGAGTCCAGCAACAGGCTGGCCGAGCAGTCATAGAGGCAGCCTCCGGAAGAGAGGTCGGTCCGGGGCACAATCCACGTTATAGTGGGAGGACCGATCATCGCGGGGTGCACTTCAGCAGCAGCTCGGACGTTGGTTCGTGAAGCCGCCCAAGAAGAACGGAATCCTCTGAAGCGGCCAAGGATAGAAGAGCCAATTTTCTTCACAGAAAATGACGCGTGAGGGGTCTACTACCCCCACGATGACGCACTTGTGATAAAACTGAGGATCAACGACTTCAAGGTCAGGCGCGTACTCGTCGACTCGGGCAGCTTGGCAGATATCCTTTTCAAAGCTGCATTCGACCAGCTTCAGTTGTAGAAAAGTGACCTGAAAGCTGCAGACACTCCTTTGGTGGGTTTCAGCGGAGAAGAAGTCCAGCCCCTTGGGAAAATAACGGTACCTGTGAAAGTTGGCACATGGCCCTGCGTAGCCAGACTCAGCCACGACTTCCTGGTGGTCGCGACCCCCTCCCCATACAATGCCATAATAGTTTGTCCGATCACACATATCCTACCGACGATGGTCTCCACTTACCATTTGGCAATGAAGTTCCTACAAACTTCGGTGTTGGGGTAGTGCGGGGTGACCAACTCGAGTCTCGCAAGTGCTATGTCGCCGCCCTGAAGGGAAAGACCACGGTGGCCGATGATCATGAATTGGAGCGGTCTACGGAGCAAGGTGAAGAACGAGCCGCGCCCACAGAAGAGACAGTCGCAGTCCCGACCTCGGCAGCAGACCCAGCTCGGACACTTCAGATTGGCACTTCCATCCAGGAACCTCCACGATCCGAACTGTTAGGCCCGTTAGACAGAAGAAATGCAACCTAGCCCCGGAGCGGTGGAAAGCGATTGACGAGGAGGTCGAGAAGCTCCTCACAGCTAACTTCATAAGAGAAGTCCATTACCCGAGCTGGGTAGCCAACCCCGTTTTGGTAGGGAAGGCTAAAGGCAAGTGGTGCATCTGCGTCGACTACACCGACCTAAACCGAGCCTGCCCGAAAGACTACTTCCTGCTCCCCAGAAATGATCATTTGGTGGATGCGACCTCAGGGCATGAGTTGCTGAGTTTCTTAGATGCCTATTCAGGCTATAACCAAATCAAGATGGACCCGGCGGACGAAGAAAAGATTGTCTTCATCACAGAGTTCGGTCTATACTGTTACAAGGTTATGCCCTTCGAGTTGAAAAACGTAGGGGCAACTTTTCAAAAACTTGTAAATAAGTTGTTTGCGCCATTAATTGGTAGAAAGGTAGAATGCTATGTAGACGACATGGTTGTCAAAACTCAATTTTCACACGAATTAATACAGGACTTGCATTCTGTTTTTGAAATTTTGCGCAAGTTTAATATGAGACTGAACCCAAACAAGTGTGTTTTCAGCGTGACCTCGGGCAAGTTCCTAGGATACATCGTTAATCGGCGCGGCATTGAGGCCAACCCGGATAAGGTTAAGGCCATCTTAGATATGAGACCACCCCAGAAGTTGAAGGAGGTTCAGAGGTTAAATGGCCGCATAGCCGCCCTGAGCCGCTTCATGTCCAAATCGGCGGACCGCTGTCTACCGTTCTTTAAGGCAATCAAAAGCAAAGGGTTCAAATGGATCCAAGACTGTCAACTCGCATTTGACGAGCTCAAGAAATACCTCGCTAGTGTGCCGACCTTAACCCGGCCCGAGGAGGGTGATATTTTAGAATTGTACCTCTCGGCAAGCGACAAAGTGGTCAGTTCGGTACTAATAAAAGAAGTAGATCGGGTTCAACGACCCATCTATTATGTTAGTAAAGTATTGTAGGGAGTAGAGACCAGATACCCATAAATAGAAAAGCTAGTGTACGCACTAGTAATTGAAACTCGAAAGCTCCACCCGTACTTCCAGTCTCACACTGTTATTATCCTCACCGACAAATCTCTGAGGCAAGTCTTACTCAAGTCCGAGGTTTCTAGTCGGTTGACGAAGTGGGCCGTCGAGCTCAGCGAATACGATCTCCAGTACAGCCGCGAACTGCCATTAAGGCCCAAGCCTTAGCAAACTTCATCGTCGAGTGCACGTTCGGCTCCCAAGTTCCCAGGCCTGTTGAGCACGAGGCTCCCAACTCGGGTGAGCCTGAAGCTCCCAGGATGGTCGGGTCTGAGCCCCATGAGGTAGCAACCGGTGTAGCATCTCTCCTAGTTCGGCCAAGCGCGAGCTGGGATGAGGAGCCCTGGATCCTTCACATGGATGGCTCCTCGAACCAACAGGGCAGTGGAGCCGGAATGGTTCTGCACGGCCCAAGTGGCATGAAATTGGAGTACGCGCTATGCTTTGAGTTCGCGACATCCAACAACAAAACGAAGTACGAAGCATTGATAGCAGGACTAGCTCTAGCTAGAGAAGTAAAAGCCAAGCACATCGTCATCTGTAGTGACTCCCAACTCGTGGTCAACTAGGTCATCAGCGAGTACGAAGCTCGCGAGCAACCATGATCGCCTACTTAGCCAAAGTCAGAGAGGCCCTACTCAACTTCTAGTCACACTTTATAAGGCAAATCCCAAGGTCGGAGAACGCTGAGGCCGACGCCTAGATTAGCCATCGCCAGCGACATCACCATGAGAACCCTGTACATAGAGGACTTGCCTCAGCCTACCATTCTCGGGGGGGAGGGGCAGAGTAGGTCGCTCCTGTCGTTCAAGCAGAGCCGCGCTGGATTGACCCGCTCGCGAGCTTCCTGCTACACGGGACCCTCCCTGTAGATCGTTGTGTAGCCAGAAGGGTGCAGCGCCAGGCAGCCAAATACGTCATGATAGACGAACGACTGTACTAGAGATCCTACACGCTCCCCTACTTGCGTTGCTTGCGACCTACCAAAGCTGAGCTCGTACTCCGCGACACTCATGAGGGGTTGTGTGGTGGGCACTTAGGGGGCAGGGCCCTTGCTCAGAAAGCACTTCGATAGGGGTATTATTGGCCAACAATGAAGGAAGATGTTGTTGAGCTCGTTAGAAAATGCGACAAATGCCAGAAGCACACCAATATTCACCACCAACCCGCTGCCGACCTCAAATATCTCATTAGACCGTGGTCTTTTGCACAATGGGGCATCAACCTACTTGGGCCATTCCCGCCAGCAATGGGCAGAAGGAAGTTCTTAGTAGTGGCAGTGGATTACTTCACCAAGTGGGTAGAGGCTGAACCCCTTGTAACGATCACAGCCCGAAACGTCCAAAAATTCTTTTGGAAGAACATCGTATGCCGCTTCGGGTTACCTCGGGTATTGATTTCTGACAATGGCAAGCAGTTCGAGGACATCAAATTCCAAGATTGTTGCCAAGACATGGGAATCTGACAGAATTTTACTTCAGTCGCACACCCTCAAGCAAATGGTCAGGTAGAAGTCATGAACAGAGCCATCCACCGCGGACTGAAGGCACGACTGGACCAGGCTAAAGGGTTGTGGGCAGATGAGCTACCCAGTGTTCTATGGGCCTATCAGACCATGGAGAAGACTGCCACGGGAGAAATACCCTTTAACCTCACCTACGGGACTGAAGCAGTCATCCCCACAGAGATCGAAGTCCCTACGCTGTGACTAGAAGCATACAGTGATAAGACAAATGAAGATGAGTTACATACCAACATCGATCTACTCGACGAAGTAAGGGACCTCGTGTACATCAGGACCGCAGCCTACCAGCTGAGAGTAGCTCGGTACTATAACGCCAGGGTCAAGAAGCGGAGCCTCCGCGTTGGCGACCTGGTCCTTCGTAAAGTTATGGTACCTGAGCCCTGCACTGGCAAGCTCGGGTCCAACTGAGAAGGTCCTTACCGAGTGGAACGAGTGCTCGAGGAAGGAATGTACGAGCTCGAGACCCTCGAAGGGAAACAAGTGCCTTTAGCGTGGAATATTGTCAACTTAAGACAATCCTATCTATAAGAACTGAGTAGGCCATGAGTCACTCCCGAAGCCTAAGGGCTAGAATACCAAGCTAACATGACCTCGGCATAACAGGACCAAGTCGCCTCTATGGCATGGGCAAACTCCAAGAGTGGGCCACGAGCCACTCCTCCAGCCTAAGGGCTAGAACACCGAGCTAATGAAAAGACCTCGACAGCATACAATACCTAGTTGTCTCATTGGCATAGGCTAAATGCTTGCAATGCCTAAGGCACAGGCACTTCGGCTAGGAACCCTATGACGGATAGCCCGCCCTGGCATGCAACAAATTAAACCCGTAAGAGATAACCGATGCCAACTTGACCCAGGTGCAGACAAGTTGGGCATGTACCCTACTACACCTCAGTGTACACAAGGCTACCCCTACTAAGTGTCAGAATACGGTTCGGGAGCACAATAGTTGAGGAACTCACACTCCGGGTAATCAGCCTAGTAGCCTAACAGTTCAGAGTAAGACAACCACTTCAGCAAGTAAAAGAAAATTGCGCAAGTGTTTGGCAAAAAATGTTCTTCATTATATAAGCTCCATTACACTACATAAATACGTTCAATACAAAAGAGAGGGAAATCGAGCTCGCAGGCTCAGAATACAAGGAGTGTCTGACTACTTGGGAGGCTCATCGGCCTTATTCGGGGTTTCTTTAGGGGTTTCCTCAGAAGAATTAGTCAGATCGGTGGCGTCAGCCTCCCCGTTGCCGCCATCATCTTCAGAGTCTAGGTCATCCGCGGCCTGGCGTGCCATGTCACCTGTGATGTTGAAAGAAGTGAAGGCACTTATATCCAGATTGAGGTAGGTATGCCTTATCCACCACCGGCTGAGCTTGAACCCCCTACGGTAGGCCATTGACATTACGTTGTCGAACCTCGAGGACTTGACATAGTCGATGACAGACTGAACCTTGGTCTGATCCAGAGCATTGTGAAAGATTTCCGTCTTCTCCTCGATATCGGCCTTGAGAGACTCTACCTCGCGCCCTAGGGCCTCCTTGGTTCCCTTTAGGGCCTGCATCTCAAGCTGTGAAGCCTTCTGGGCCATTTTGAGGCTTTCCACCTTGAGCTTTAGGGCCTCCTGACCAACTCGGAGCCCATTCACCTCGGCCTTCAGTCTGTATCATTCCCGGGCCAGCTCCTCCCTCTCTAGTGCCAAGGTGTCATTCAAACCTTTTTGGGCAGCGACAACACTCTCCAATTGATGGATCTTGTCCTGTGTTGCCTTCTGCTCGGCATGAGCCACATGGGATGACTCCTTAGCAGCCAAAGCGTGCCTCAGGTGTTTGTCACCTTGTGTTGGCCCGAACCACAAAGTATTCCTGCTTCCAAGCCGGGACCTTGCTCGGGAACTTATGCAATAGCTTAAAGCCTGGGCGAGGAGATAAGTAGTAGACCTACTCGTGCTCGGGGGGAGCGCTAGAGGTGCTCTTTTTTATCAGCAATATGGAGCAGAGTATGTCCGCGTCCAAAGAGAACTGCTTTTCATGCCTGAGGGAAATGGTCCCCACTAAATTCCGAATGGAGTTGGGGTGGAGCTGATCCAGCGTGATATTGAAATGCCCTAACACCTCGGGGATAAGGGGGTGAAGAGGGAGACGAAGCCTACCGATGAGCTGTTCCTTGAAAATCACGACCTCATCCAGACCGTGCTCCTAGGGGAAATTGCCGGTAGGAAGGCTGTAGCTGTACTTAGAAGGAAGGTTGAACTGCTGGACGAGGTCTAGAAGCCTCTCCGGTGTCAGGGTAGAGGGATCGAACAGGTCCGACACCCGATCTCGATGGGAGGTGGACGCCAACTTACCCGAAGCTGCCTATGCTTTGCAGGTAGGTCGGGCCGGGGAAGGGTCACCATGACCCGAAGTGCCCACCCTGGGCTCATCCGAAAAGCTGCTCTCACTAGACATAAGGAGGAACGGGCTAAGAAAAGAAGAAAGAAAAAGAAAGGAAAGACTCAGAGACTCACCTGAAATAGGTGAAAACGAGTTGAAAGACCCGAGCTGGAGACCTTAGACGCGAGCTCAAGGCGAAAAATACTTAGCAGCGAAGAGAATGCCAGAACCCCGCTTTTTATAGACACGGGGCCCGGTGACCAATGATCAAGATTGGATCAATCCAACGGACCTCAAAGAAACCGGCTGTGGGACTCCCAACGTGAATTTAATTTAGCGCATTTTTTGGCATCCGCTCAACATAATGTGCTTTACGTCCGCGCGTGAGTTGCACGAGACGTGGGTTTTTTCCCGTAAAGAACCGATTGCCCAGCCGATCCAGCCATTGAACTGCTTGAGGTGCAGTGTGAGTAACCGAGCCAAATCTGCCCGGTGAACCATGAACTCCTTGCACTGGGGCCCCCGTCCCCAACACGGGGAGTGGGGGGCAATTGATGGAGGACGATTTGGCTCAACCCCATGAACCCAGAACACGTGCGCATGACTTGGCTTGGTGAATAGTCTAGCCTAGCAGCATGATCTCGACTCGTCGGGAAGGAAACGCCAAGTCAAAGACAGTCTACTTGCCGAGGGCTAATACCTCGGTGGGTCAGTCCCTTGCCTAGCTCGGAGAGCCCGGTCTCCCCCCTAAGGGACGCCAAGCTTTTCCCCACCTGGGAGGGAGCACCTCGGTGCTTCGAGGCAGGGACCTATCTGCCTTGAAGCACCCCAGTTTGTGGCAGATCGATGAGCCGCATGAAGGAAGGCAGGAAGATCTCCTGCCCGACCGTCGTACCCGACAAATCTGGTGACAGTAGCCGTGTCTCTTGTCAGGCAGCGTCGTGCCTGCCACCTTTAGAAGGTGTCCTACACCTGACAGACACGTACCCAACAGTGACGGCCCCGCACGTGCCACCTCAACCCTACCAATAACGGCTATGGCAAGTTGGTAGTGGCAATTATACCCGCCCTATTAGAGCCTGATGGGCGAGAGGTAACAGATTTATACTATAAGGAGTTTAGCATCAAGGGGGGGGGATCATCATCTTTGGTACATGCGCTATCTTCACTCTTAGCCTTTATCTTTCTCCTTGCTTCTCCTATCAAGTACTAACTTAATCATCGGAGTGTTCCTGTCGAGTAATTCCCTTGGGGAACTTTCTTTTTCTCAGGTATCTTCCAGGAGTCACGTGAGTGACAGCTAGGAATGATCGGATCGTGCTGCATCACTATTAATTACTGTAATTAATTAATAATAATTATTATTAACTAATAATTAATTAATAATGAATTACTTTAATTAATTACTGAAAATGGGTGCTTGCACGTGGGATCTACTCAGATTCCATTTTCTGAGTGGAGATATATATAATGAGACACTGACCCAAATACCGGGGGTGTCTTTGTCTCAAGTAGTCAAGTGTAGGATCCGAAGGCCATTAGGCGCGCAGGGAAGGCTTCCCTTTTTCTCAAGTAGTCAAGTAGACGTTAGTGACGATGAAGGAAGATACTTTGCAGAAAGCCAGGAACTGGATTGAAGGTCTGTCACAGGGTTGGTCTGAGATCGAAAAATTGTCAGTTAAGACCCTCCAGATTGTACGGATCCAGAAGGGTTTGATCCTTGCCTACTTCACCGTACCGAAGCATCTGTGTGTAAGTCCTCTCGTTCATCTTCACACTAATCCCTTCACTTTCACCAATTCCGCCTTCTTTACTTAATTATATGTATTTTCTTCTGAATTTCGATGAAGGAAAATGATGAACTTTCTCTGTCTCTCATCTGTATAGGACAGAAATGGCAATTGGCAAGCGGGAGCAATAGCAACCCTAATCGACATCGTTGGATCTGCAGCTATAGCATCTCTTGATGGGGCTCTCAAAGTATCCGTCGATTTCAGCATATCCTACTTCTCTACGGTTCAGATCGATGTTAGTTTTCTTTGCAAGCATTGGAAGCTACTTGTGTTTACTAGAAGCTAAGAATGGCTTCAGGTGTTTTACGAATCTATTGATTTCAGGAAGAAGTGGAGATTGAAGCGAAATTGTTGGGAAACAAAGCTAAGCTTTCATCAACGATGGTCGAGGTTAGAAGGAAAGACAATGGAGAGCTGGTCGCTTCAGGTAAGCAATGGATGACGTCTGTTGATATCAAATCAAGTAAGCTCTGAGTCATGCTCTGAACTAAACTATAATACCCAGTTGTCTTACCTCATAAGGGACTGCAGATGAGCTTTGCAAATCTCATTTTGTTGATATCTGTCATATTTTTTTTTCTTAATATTTGTTCTTCTGAGAAATTTGAACTGAAATTTTAAACCCGCCACCCTCTTCCCTGTTAAATCAAGTGAGTAAAAGAATGAAAATTGAAGATGAAAATTTGCTTATTTGAATCTTTCTAATATCTATAAGAAGTCAGGTGTGCACGATCTTGTATGCTGAGAATTCTATAACCTTCTACTGCATTCTAGAGGATTGAAGCCATATAGCTATAAGATGGTCCATTCTGGTTCTAACTGTTTAGTTTCCTGGTGGAATGGCATCGTCCCATATGAGGGAATGATCATTCCCTCCCCCTCCCCTGGAAATGAGAATCCATTCCAGTCAATCCTGATTCCAATTCCGATTTCAGTCTGAACCAAACAGGGGAGAGGAATAGACCATTCAAATTCCAATTTCGAGGGATCCAATTGTAAACCAAACGGATCCTAAATTTCTCAGTCAAATTACACTAATATCAGCATACACAAAACTAAAAACATATGTCATAGGCTTTACTTGCCATGGATGGCACTTGTTGTAAAATAATAAAGAAGGCTGATGGAACTTATCGGTAATCACTTTTCAAACCGAGAATTTGCAAGAGTGTGGTATTGCATAACTGTGAAACTGAGAAAATGAGGGTTGAGTCGTGCCACTTGGTTACTCTCCTTAAAACCACATTTGCCCCCCACAGTATAGCCGGGTGATCACAAATCGATCACCAAGATAAAACAACTCATAGGCCACTAATAGGCACGCACTTGCTTATCAAACCTCCACGAACCACAGAAAATTGATGCTCAAAAAAAAAATATCTAAAAAAATTTCACCTCCTATTGCCATAGCCTCTGTATAGCGATCTGCTGCACCAAACGGTAGTTGAGATCTGATGCAATTGAACCACCAAAAAACTACACACCGATTAGAGTCGGTGAATCGCAAGAACTGTAATATCCCCAAAAGGGTCTATGACAGTCGCACCTGGGCTGTTATTGTCGCTTATGTCCATCTCCAGAATGTGGTCTCTCACAGATTTGGAGTTAGCCAATCTCATATTAGCTAGTTTATTCAGCAAGGTCTGTGAGACCACATTTTCCGAGGCAACAAAGTGTTATTCGATGGCTGCGAGGTATTCAGCCACAGTGTCCTTTTCAGGGATCGCAACCCTTATCCTCTTGTTTATACGGGCTTTGACAATAGATTTGTAGATTCAGTTGGACTTCTCCCATGCATCCAAGTGCTCTCTCTCTTTTTGGGATGCACTTTCAACAAGTCTAAGCCTTTACAGCCCAGAATTGTATGGAGCATTTCGCTCCATTCCGCATAATTATCTCCGTCCAACATAGGGATTGCAGTCATGTCAAACAATCGAGATTTGCTGCAAATTGAATTAAATTGGATTAAGAATTTACCGTAAAAACAATTGAGTTTTACCTTTGAGCATTCAACCCAATTGCCGTATCAACTGAGTATGCATCATCAACGATGTCATCCCATTTCTCGCCTTTGGGCCCAAGCAGTTAAGATTTAACGTGATTTAATAAGTCTCGGCATCCTCAACACATTAATGGGTTGGTTTGGCTAGGCCCATTAGTAAACAAAGAACTCTTAAAAGTAATACTCATGATAACCAATTTGTCTACGCGATCAAAAGTTTACAAGGATCCCAATTCCCAAGCAAATTGTATAACTAAATTACTCGGTTCAATCATGAACCGGATCAATATGCAATTTGCATTGACGTTGGTTCGGTTGGATTCAAACTGGTAATTTAAAAAATAGTTAGCGCCAAGCCACAAAAAAATAACGGGGTTGAGGCCCACCACACAAAGTAGAGATTGGCGCAACTGTACAATTACATAAAATAAACTATTAATTTTTTTTTGTCGCTCCATGACTGCCATTTCGATGACATAGCAATTTGAAAACTTCAGTCGGTTACAGCACCGATTGATAGCGTATGAATTCCAACAGATATACGATTTCGGTGGTCAAAATTATTCAGATATTTCAGCAATGAAATTCTGATAAAATTAAATTCATTCGACCACTTGTTCATACGTACGTCAGCTCACAGTACGTTCAGCCATGGATAGAAAAATTCAAACGAGAAAATTATCCATGGCCGATCATCCTATACTGCTTGTTGGGCACCCTTTTATAGGTCACGTTGTGACCATCATTTGGACCAAATAGTGCTGGACCACACAATCAAGGTTTTGATCTTCTTATGCCATCACAAACAAATCAGGTTTACGCGCAATAAATTAACCGATAAATACTGCTACAACCCTCTAGGTTAAGGGTGGATTTAACCGTAGCTATCAACATGGCTTGTTACAATCTTAAGCCATTCAAATCGGCATTATTTATTTAAATAATGAATCAAAGAGCAATATTAAATAAAACAAAAATAAATA
Source organism: Nelumbo lutea (assembly GCF_056320005.1). Lineage (NCBI taxonomy): Eukaryota > Viridiplantae > Streptophyta > Magnoliopsida > Proteales > Nelumbonaceae > Nelumbo > Nelumbo lutea. The sequence continues at coordinate 9,789,569 of NC_142691.1, read as the reverse complement.
AATAAATAAACTACTCTCTTAAATCTAACAAAATGGGCAGAATGCAACCCAAAACTCAAACCAAGTTGTAGACTACCGGTATTACCAAAACCCATTTACATAGGTACACAAGAAAAATTAATTAATTAATTAATTAATTAATGGCAGCCACGATTTTAACTAGAGGGGTTCAACCATCTGGAGGACCGGCTCTGATACCACTAGTAGCAAACCATGATTTGTTCAACCAAATAAATGAACAGTATGTTAAAAAGTTTTACCTCCTGTCGCTATAGCCTCTGTATAAGCATCTGCTGTGCCATATGGTAGTTGAGATCGAAACCTCCTTTTTCTTGTTCTATTCTGACCCCATCAGCACTCGTTCCTTGCTTCCGGATTGATGCAATCGAACCACCAAAAAACTACACACCGATTAGAGTCGGTGAATCGCGAGAACTGTAATATCCTTTTAATGTTGATTTGATCTCTCTTGTATTATCTCTCTCTCTCTCTAATTCAGTGTTGATAGGAAACACTCTATTTTTCTCTTACAAGGAAGAGCCAAAGACTAAGAGCAGAGCTTGAAGGAGAAGAAGTTAAGAGGGATCACACGCCTAGGGGAGATGGATCCTCTCTCTAGTCATTCTCTTAGGCAATCTTCCTATCAAAGATCTTGCTTAATTATAGGGAAATCAATTCCCATAGTTTCTTTCAATCAATCAGCCCCATAACTTCCTTAATTGTAAAATGGGAGATTTAAAGTTCAAAATTGAATATCATAAATCCAATTTAGGGGCTGTTTTATTAGAAAATTGTTTAAGTCCAATACCCTCATAAATGAGCTCCAATTAAGGTGATTGGATTCGGTCCAGCTCAATCTGGATCATGGCCACTATAATGAGCCACAATCCGGGTCCTGCCAATGGGTAAATTTTCTAACATTTACATCACACTTCAGCAGTTGCAACCTTGGCTCTAAGGCTAAGCACAGGGATCTGGATCAACCACAAGAGATAACTGGGACTCGAGATGGAAATTTGTAGTGGATTTGCAGAACTGTCTCTTTTCGATGGCAGAGAAGGAGCATGCGAGTTTGAATCTGATAAGAGTGTGGAGTAGTAACCAAGAAGAGAGAAAATATTTAAGGATGGATTGAGCTGACTGTAAATCAGTAAAACCATGGTGATCGCAAGGTCATAGCGAAACCAAAGGGAGGTAGTATGTTAAATATTCGTTATTCCTATTTGTCAATCTTCGTTCATAATAAAATCAAAGGGAGGCATAGTATAGTAAAATTTACAAAAACTGTAAGCTGTTCAAGATAATAGCCCTAATTACCATAATTGGTCGCAAGAAAGAGTTCACTTTTGCTATGACATGTTTTTAATGCAGGGCCAAAACCATGAATGGCATTAGATGTATTGCTGAGGCCCTACCAATGTCATTTCATTTATTTAGGGGTGTAATTAAGTCAATAAACTGCATTTTTTGAGCTCGACTAGACTCAAAAGCTATCTAACTGGACGAGATACTCAACAATAGGGGTATAAATCGGGTTGGCCCGAGTTAATAATTTACACAGTTTTAAATTTAGATTTTAAATTGAGCTTATTGAAAATTTGACAAAATTTCAAACCTAACCTGAAAAAGTTACACCTCTGCTCAACATACTCAAGAGAGAGAGGGATGTATGATGGTCACTTGTGGGAGATGGAGAAGCTAAGTGGGAAGTGAAGGTTAACAATGTTAGCTTAGAGAATAAGGGCAGTGATAGAGAATGAATAAAAATGCAAAAGGCGATCCTATGTAAAATTAATCATAAAATATTAAATAAGATAATGGAGTTTGAGCATTGTAAATAAAAATTTAATAAACATTAATAGTCTATTAAATACTTGATTAGGCTAGCAAAACCGCTTGAATGGAGTATTACAAAACTCGAATCTCGACTCAATTATCTACTCGAGCTACTTGAATTTGACTCAAACTCAATTATCTGAAAGTTGGATTTGAGTATTCAATGAATCAAGCTTAAATGGTTGACGAGCAGCTTGATTCGCTTACACGCCTATACTTCATCTAATTCAAGGTAAGGCCATAACAATGTATTGAAGCCTCTTGATTTCGCGTTGTAGCATGTCATTAAAACCATGTTGTAGTGACACTTAGAACAATCCACTAATTCAAGGGAAGCCATACTAAAGCATCAAAGGTGGTCCCAAATCTCAATCTGCTAGACTTACCCAATTTGGCAGGTTATATTAGAATACGGAGATGAAAGAAAGATTCAAATCCAATGACTTCTAGCTAAGAGTCCATAATTGTATATCTTCGCCTGCCAATCCCAGATTTAAAATGATCCATTTGGAAGGTTAACGCTGAGGGGGATTTCTATTGTCCTGATGCCTCAACTACTTCTCCTATTGTCCTGACAGTTAGCCTTTAAACTTTTATTTGTGACAAAGACTCCTTGTAATTTTAAATTTCAAAACTTTGCCCTTCCCATTAATTGGATTAACGTAGGGTGCTGGTTTACTAAAATTCTCTTTCAAGATTTGTAACGTCAAAAAATGTCATTTCAAAACGATGAAAACGGGTATGACAAAGCAACTAATCTCACGTTCATTAACAATGTGTTGACAACTAAACTAATGTATGCTTTGTTCATTTGAATGTGAAAATGAAAAAGAAAGCAACATACTTAAAGGATTTATTCAAGAGAAAAGGAAAAATAGTCCAATAAATCAAGAAAAGGGTAGCTTGGGTATTTAGAAATGTTTAACAAAGGTCTAAGTGTCCCTATCCCCGGGTCCCCGGGTGGTAATTTATAATTTACCCTCAAAAAAATACCCCCTCTATTAGAATTACATTGATTAACTTGGAGTTATTATTCGATTGTTTTAAATTTTTTAAATTCTCAAATTTACCCTTTTTCTTATTTCTTTGAGTGATTATTGATGAGAACGGATTTGGCCCTCTAATGATATTGTGACATATGACACCTCAGAACAATTAGGTGACATCCAAAACTACTTTGGCAACGACTTGCCTTAGCCAAGTTGATGGTGTCCCACCTGGCGACCTGGCACAGGCGCGACCTGGCACAAGCACGAGCTGGCAACCTGGCCCAGGCACCGACCTGGCGACTTACAAGACGTCATTGTCGACGAATTCGGCACTCATATCCCAACACTCCCACGATCCTTGGAAGTTGGCCCACGTATCGAACATTCCAAAGGGTGGTCAACGTGCATGGCAGTTGCCTCTGGGAATCTCGAGCCACTTAGACAACCTCACGGAAATCTTGGATACGGTGCGTGAAGCCCACGCCAAACAATGCCTATATAAAGGCACCAACCCCAATGACATGGGGAGAGCAAGAGAGCAAGCAAGAAAGTAAGCATATTCTATCTCTCATACTTTATGATTTTTAGCTCGCAGTCTACTAAGAGAGTACTGATTTAAGCATCAGAGCGACCTCGTCGGTTTAGCCACCCTGGGTCCTCTGACATTTGGTTCCTTGCAGGACTCTAAAGAGCAAGGAAGTTCGTCAACTAACCTGCCCAGCTCGGCACCTGCCTGGCACCTCATAGGCAGCTTGACACCTCCCAGGCAGCTTGCCACTAGGCAGCTCGGCACTCGACAGCTCGCCACTAGGTAGTTCACCACAAGGCAGTTCGCCACCAGGTAACTCACCATCAAGTAACTCATCAAGGTAGCTCACAACAAGGCAATTTTCGACCAGGCAGCTCACCACTAGGCAGTTCGCCACTAGGTAGCTCGCCACTAGACAGCTCGCCACTAGGGAGCTCCACTTCAGCCTCTGAGTCATAGGCCACTTGGGAGCAGACGTCACTAACGAGGTACTTAGCCAAAAAATTGATACGTGATCAGGAACGGTTACATCATTTGGCGCCTTTTGTGGGAATCGTTGCAAAAAGCTAAATTCTCGTCGGTTTACAAACAAAAGCTCTCGCTCTATACTTTCCATTTTTTATGAACTCAAAGACTACGTAGGGAGGTAATAGACTAAGCAGCTCTACCAACTTTACTTTCAATTCAGATAAAACCTCATCAGTCCTCTTTGTGAGGTCCCCTCTATAAAGATGAGCTCTTCGTGGCTTCTGTGGGAGTTGGTGGCCAACAGACTACATGGGCGATCTTACTCGTCGAGCCTTCCAAGGCTCCCGTGTGAGCTGGCGACCCAAAGTTAGTAGTGCTGCCCCCGAAGGTCGAGCTCCTAGTAGCTTCTTGTAGGAGTGGGTGACCGACATTTCGAGGCTGATGCAACACAATCATAGCTCTAAGGCGCCCACCTGGCGGCTAGCCGCGACCTGGCGCGGCCTACGTGCGGCTTGGTGACCTGCGTGTGGCCCAGTGCGGCCTGCGCGTGGCTTGGCATGGCCTGGCAGCCTAGCACATGTGCTGACCTAGCGTGGGCACCAACCTAGTGGGCTATCTAGGCACGAACTGACGAATTGATAAGAGGCTTCCTCGTCACAAGACCCAGTTGCCTCTTCGACATGGGCAAAGTCAAGGAGAGTGGACTACGAATCGCTCCCAGAGCCTAAGGGCTAAAATATCACATAAGACCCAGTTGCCTCTTCGACATGGGCAAAATCAAATACCAAGGAGAGTGGAATACGAGTCGCTCCCAGAGCCTAAGGGCCAAAATACCGAACTAGCGAAGAACTCCTCACCATATAAGACCCAGTCGCCTCTTCGGCATGGGCAAAATCAAGGAGTGGACTACGAGTCGCTCCCAGAGCCTAAGGAATTGAATCGACGCTTATGAGCTGATCGAATTATTCATTCTGGGCCAAAAGGAGAAATCTACTCCCTTCGCCGAGTTACTTTCGGCTCAGTAGTGGGGGGGCAAATGATGAGGGCGGATTTGGCCCTCCAATGATATTGTGACACATGGCACCTCAGAACAACTAGGTGACACCCGAAACCACTTTGGCAACAACTTGCCTTAGCCAAGTTGATGGTGTCTTACCTGGCAGCCTGGCATAGGCACGGGCTGGGCCAGGCACGTCCTAGCACAGGCACGAGCTGGCACAGGTGCGACCTATCACAGGCACGACTTGGCACGGGCACGAGCTGGCACAGGCATGACCTGGCATAGGCATGAGCTGGCACATGCATGACCTAGCACAAGCACGACTTGGCACAGGCACAACCTGGCACAGGTGCGACCTGGCACAGGCATGACCTGGCATAGGCACGACTTGGCACAGGCGCGAGCGGGCATAAGCACGAGTTGGCACAAGCGCGAGCTGGCATAGGCACAATCTGGCACAAGCGCGACCTGGCACATGCACGAGCTGGCACAAGCGCGGCCTGGCATTGACCCGACCTGGCACAAGCACGAGCTGACAATTTGGCCCAAGCATCGACTTGGCGACTTACAAGACGTGCTCGCTGACGAATTTGGCATGCATATCCCAACACTTCCACGATCCTTGGAAGTTGGCCCACGTATCGAACGTTCCAAAGGATGGTCAACCTGCATGGCGGTTGCCTCCAGGAATCTCGAACCACTTAGACGACCACGCCAAACAATGCCTATATAAAGGCACCAACCCTAATGACATGGAGAGAGCAAGAGAGCAAGTATGCAAATAAGCATATTCTAGCTCTCATACTTTATGATTTTTAGCTCGCAGTCTACTATGAGAATATTGACTTAAGCATTAGAGTGACCTCGCTGGGTTAGCCACCCCGGGTCCTCTGACATTTGGTTCCTTGTAGGACTCTAAAGAGCAAGGAAGCTCGTCACCTAACCTGCCCAGCTCGACACTTGGTCAGTTCGGCACCTGACCGACACCTAGTCAGTTCGGCACCTGCCCAGCACCTCACAGGCAGCTCGGCACCAGGTAGCTCGCCACTAGGTAGCTCACCAAAAGGCAGTTTGCCACCAGGCAGCTCGCCACCAGGTAGTTCGCCACTAGGTATCTTGCCACCGGATAGCTCGCCACTAGGGAGCTCCACTTCAGCCTCTGAGTCACAGACCGCTTGGGAGCAGACGTCACTGACGAGGTACTTAGCCAAAAAATTGATACGTGACCAAGAATGGTTACATCAATTATGATTTGATTAGTTTTCTAAATATAATAATAATGAAATCCTCTTAGTTGCTCTAATAGATTCTTGCAAAATTTTTGATGGATTCAATATTCAGACAAAATGGTAGGAAGTTTATTTATGATAGACATAAATTTAAGGTTTCATTTGGTTTTTCTTGATTTATTGGAGAAAGGAGTGGATAATTTTTATATATTAAGATAAAGACAGATAAACATGTCAATGAAATGAAACACAAATTAAAAAAAGGGATTAAATACTTAAAGTACTCCTATGCAGGGTTCAAAATATCGATACATCGATAGGCGGCGTATTGGGCAAATCGATACACATTTTAAGCCATTTTTTTATTTTTGTTTTTCGTAACCGGTTCAGAGGGGCCGGTTTAGGTCTCCTCTACCCCTTGAACCGGTCAGACCTCCGATACACCCATTGTAGGGGCATATCGGAGGGGTCCCGGAATGACATGTATCGGTCGATACGGGCCGATACGTGTCGATACTTTAGACCTTGCTCCTATGGTTTAGCAAATGGACAAAAACTTACTTTATTGTTTGAAAAATTACTTAAAGTACTCTTAAATTTTTTAACAATGGACATCACCATTAAATATTGATGGAAAAAAGTGAAATGTTGAATTTGCCCTTCATTATTTCTTAAAATTTCAAAACAAAGCCCAATCGATAAGAACATGGAAGAACTTTAAGAGAGTTTAAGGAAAGAGGGCCCCACAAGAAGATCTGCTTATCATTTGTCATCTTCGTCATAGATGAGTGCAAGGTTTAAAGTATCGATACTGGCTGATACGCCAATAGGGTGTATCGGCCAGTATAAACCTTTTTTTTTTAACTTCCACTTACTGTTTTCGATTTTGGTTCAGAGGGGCCAGTTTAAGCCTCGGCTACCCTCTGAACTAGGCCCTGACCCAATACAATCCCTGTAGGTGCGTGTTAGAAAGGACTTGATACGATATGAATGGGTCGATACGGGCCAATCCATAACGATTTTTTGAACCTTGGATGAATTTTTGTTATTCTTTCCCATGCCACTTACAAGCAACCAACAACGGGTTTTGGTACCCCAAAGTTTCTTTTTGCCAGGCTCGGCCTTTTTAGACATGGAACATGGACTTCAGTGATTTTTAAACGTGGTATGTTTTCCTTTTACATCTTTCATCTCCTCTTCCTTCACCAGTGATTCAGGCATTTTGTCTCCAATTCGTGCTCCTATAATCAAATCTAAGCAATTAGCATGATGAGTAGTAAGTATCTTTGAAATCCGCTCACTAATTTTCGTCTTCATCATCAACTAAGTCTAACCCACTCATCTAGAGTTATTGAAAGCACTAATTTCTGGCCATAATTTCTTGTCGGGTAATTTCTTTTAATTTGTGTTGTTAATTCTACTGTTACTCATATTGGTCTCTATTGAATGTTTCTAACCATGCGTTGAAAATCATTGTATTGGAGAAATTCCATTCTCTCAATTTTATTTCCTGCTACAAACAATAGGGTCACTTCCAATTAATTTCTCGATGTATGTTCTGAAAATCCTTTCTATTCGGTTCAAATGGTTCCCATATCTCTCTCGTGTTAACCGAGAATTGTTTAAGAAAAAAAAATATTTAATTAGGACTTGCTTGGATATACTACCTTTTTATTTTCTATATTTCGATAATTCAATCGTCGGAGTTCTCTTATACTAAAAAAAATTGTCGGAGTTCTCAATCTCAATATCATCTTCATAGTTTTAATGTCTAACAACTGCAACCTTGCAAGGAGAGTTGTAGGAGATTTGGAAAAAAAAAAAAAGAGGAATTGTTGTTAAAGTTTATTTTGAAAATTTAAAGAATAATGAAAGGCAAAATCAATCAGGTTTTTTGTCTATAGTCAAAAAACTTAAGGGTCATTTCTTAACAGAAGGGTAAGTTTTTGTCATTTGTTAAATTAAAGGAATACTTTAAATATTTAGGGTTAAATACATTGCAGCTCAATGCAGAATTATGAAATTATAACCCCTGTAATCTATTAATAACCGCCCTATAAACTGCATCCTGTCCAAGAATTTAGCATCAATCCTTGGCAGGATTCATCTCCCTCTAAGGTGGGGCTAAAAATTTCTGACCTGGAATGATAATTCATTCTCCCAAGTATTTAATCCTTAAAAATACTTATTTTCTTGTATTATTGAAATGATTCTTATAATTTTAACTGGTTTTATTTGAAAGAAAATGAAGGTATTTTTAATCAATTAAGGTTTAAGATAAATAAGTACTGAACAATAAAAACCCCTGAGATAAAGATAAAGGGATGAGAAAATAAAAAGAGGAAGTTTAGATGAATATTTTAGTGATTTAATGCATTCGTGTCACTGACACAATAGTACCATAGCGGGGGTTTTGTAAAGCCTTTCTTTATTCCGAAAAAAGTACGGATTTAGGACTATAAAGTGAATTGGCATCACACCTACCCGACCGTACATTAAACCTACGAATCACGCTCGACTTATTTTATTTTTGAAGGCAAGGCCTTTCTTTATTTACGATTCAAGTCAAGTGGACGCCATTACGACTTGTTTTTCCGATTCTTTATTTCGTTTTCTGAGGTGGAGTGTAGTCAACTTGTTCTTTTTAAAATTTTTTTTCCACAGCCACGCTCATGGATGGCTTCCCTTTTGGCACGAGAAGAAAGTCAGAGACAGAAGTAGACGATCAAGGAAGATCCTTTACAGAAAGCCAGGGACTGGTTTGAAGGTCTGTCACAGGGTCGATCTGAGATCGATAAATTATCAGTTAAGGCCCTCCAGATTGTACGGGCCCAGAAGGGTTTTATCCTTGGCTACTTCACTGTACCGAATCATTTGTGTGTAAGTCCTCTCTCATCTATCTTCCCACTAATACCTCCACTTTCACCAATCAATTAATCGTTCATCTTATTATACCGCTTCTTTCTTAATTATATATTTTCTTCTGAATTCCGATGAAGGAAAATGATGAAATCTCTCTCTCTCTCTCTCTCTCTCTCTCTCTCTCTCTCTCTCATCTGCATAGGATAAAAATGGCAATTGGCAAGCGGGAGCAATAGCAACCCTAATCGACCTCGTCGGAGTTGCAGTTATTAAAGTATCTTTTTCAGATAGGGATGTTAAAGTGGTCACCGTCGATTTCAGCGTATTCTACTTCTCTACTGTTAAGATCGATGTTAGTTTTCTTTGCAAGCTTTGGAAGCTGTTTGTGTTTATTAAAAGCTAAGATTGGTTTCAGTTGTTTTACGAGTTTACTGGTTTAGGAAGAAGTGGAGATTGAAGAGAAATTGCTGGGACACAAAGCGACGAAGCTTTCATCAGCGTTGGTGGAGGTTAGAAGGAAAGACAACGGAGAGCTGGTCGCTTCAGCTAAGCTATGGATGACGTCTGCTGATATCAAATCAAGTAAGCTCTGAGTCCTGCTCTGAACTAAACTATAGAACCCAGTTGTCTTACCTCATAGTGGAGTTGTGATGGGCTTTACACGTCTCGTTTTGTTGATATTCCGGATTTGCAACCTTTGGTCATATATGTCGTTCCTGAAAATACATATATTCAGGGAATAAAACACTCCCATTTGTCTGTCTTAATATTTGTTCTTCTGAGAAATTTGAACTGAAAATTGAAGATGAAAATTTGCTTATTTGAATCTTTCTAACATCTATATGAAGTTGTGCACGATCTTGTATGCTGAGAATTCTATAACCTTCTACTGTATACCGGAGGATTGAAGCCATATAGCTATAAGATTTATGTCCCAAGGAGAGAACTCCAAGGCGGCAAGGCGCCTTTGAACCAGATACTCTCTGCTGACAAAAGGCTGATTATCAAGATCAGGTAGTCTCAAATTGCTACAAAAACATAAGCACTTAGCTCATATTCTTTTTCTTTTTCTTTACGTTTCTTTTTAGAATAGCAAGATAGAAGTTAGTGGCACTCCTGGCAGAGAAGCAATGTGAGAAGCTACTCCTTCCGAGGAAACAAATCATTGAATGTCTTACAACATTAATGTTTTTATTTATTTTTGGAATTGCTGCATCAGAAAAAAAAAGAAAAAAAAACAAAAACATGTTTCGGAGTTCTGTTTTTGTTTTTAAAGGGAAAAACAAGCTGGTTTTCTGATAAAAGACGATACATGTTTATAGTTTTTAAAACAGAAACAAATTTTCTAATATAGGAATTATATGATTTATGAAACACGATATTAAATAATTGGATAAAAACATATTTTCGAAACCAGAAATTCGAGAACATGGTCCTGATTTTAGTTTTGAAAAAAAAAAAAACACACACACACACACAACGAAAAACATGTTTTTTTTTTTGTATTTTTTGTTTTGAGAAATAATCTATTTTCAAACCAGATGCCTTTGAATTGGTTTTGGAGTAGGCAACAAGAAAAAACAATTTATGTTGTAGAACACCCCCTTAATTACCATATACAACCAAACAGGATTGCAGAATTATCCAACTTTCAGGCTTCAGCAAATGAATTCACATAGGTTATGTTTATAGGTTTCCGGATTTCCTACCTTCCCCTTCCTATCCTCACTTTTTCTTTCAAACCAAACACATCCATACTGCGTCCCACATGCACATCTGGCGAGCATTGCAAATGTACAGTTTGGATGTGCTAGGGGCGCTCATGGGACACACTCTGGGGCGCCAATGTCATCTCTGGGCAAATTGCAAATGTAACTAATGGGCAAATTGCAAATGTAACTAATCCTTTGGGTTTATCCAAGCTTGACTCATTAAAATGAATTTTTGTTCTTTATTCCATTTGTTGATGTATTAAATATATTTGTACCTACTATTTTCAATGATTGTTGCTAAAGATTCACAACAGGTGCTTCACGTTATTTTCCAAGTCATTGATTTAATTACAATTGGATATTCAATAAGCTAACAGTGGTAAGCTTTGTTTCTAATTCATTGCTTTACCAACAATTGTAGATAAAATGAGCAACAATTAGGTAGCCTTTGTTGCCAATTCACTTGATTTAGCAATTGCATTGGTCAATTATTGTTGATGTTTATCTTTTGGCAACAACCATTTGCAATTATAATGAAGTGCCTGTTGCCAAAGGTCATTTTTCTTGTAGTGAAATAATATTGTACTCTTCACTTAAAAAACAACAACAGACAGTAATTAATACAAGAAATACTCCAAGAGAGCTATCCATTGATTCCTAAAAAAAACTGAATGATCAACGGAAACAGGTACACTCAGAATAATGAAATGAGAAAGAATGAGGCCAATGGTAAACTCAAAATGAGTCGATAGATTATGATACTCCCTAGAAGTTAAATGCAATAATGGGTTAAAACAGGTAAACAAATGCTTTCTACCACTTATCCCTCAATTTCTGTACAACGAATGTACCATTGAACCTTTTACAATTGATTCAACAGGTCAACGATGCTCTCTCCCCATTAATGAAACGAATTTTGCCTCCGTCCCTCTGATTCTCTCATCTGCATCTGCATAGGATAGAAATGGAAACTAGTTTAAGATCGAAGTTAGTTTAATTTTCCTTGTGAACATTGGAAGCTCTCTGCGAACTGGGATTACTAAAAGCTAAGAAAATTAGTTACTGCTCTTTTATTAGCTCATTGATTTTAGGAAGAAGTGGAGACTGAAGCTAATGTACTGAGATAGAAAGGGAAGCTTTCATCAACTCTCGTGGAGGTTATAAAGAAGAACATTGGAGAGCTGGTAGCTTTTTTCTTACCCGTTTTTTTTTTTGGAAGAAATAAGCTGAGAAAATTGTTTAATAAACACAAAATTACAAACGGAGAACCCGGAGCCCATGAGCGTCCTCCCAAACTAAACAAGACAGCTCAACCGAGAAAAACAAAGGATGCAAGACTACTTCATTTACACCAATTAAGAAATTGGACAAAAAAAAATCTGCATCTCTGTTCCTCTCTCTGTAGTCTGTAGATATGCACAAAAGATACTCTAAGTCACCGAATTTCCAAGGCGCCACGGTATCCTTCCTTAAGATCTCTTAATAGCAAGCTGAGAATCAGATTGAATAATAATGCGGCGGAGGAGACGCTCTATAGCCAAGATGAGGCCATGCCTGATAGCTTCCAGCTCCATAGTCAAGACATCGGAGTTAATTATAGAGGCAGCCAGAGCACGATTGGGAGTCCCATTACAGTCTCTGATAATGCTGCCAATACCTCTCTCCCTCCCGGAAGATCTCATGGATCCATCGGAGCTGATACAATAGTCATCCCTCTACGGTTATCAAATGCCTACAAAATGAGCTTACCGGAAAAGTGCTTTTCTCACTAATTTTAGGCCCCATTTGCTTTTCCAAAATTTAATGGTAAATGTATTTATTCATGTTCTTTTTATTTCCCAAATAATAAGATAATGACTGTTTTAGCCATTAAAAAGATACTATTTGATGGTGTGCAATCCGGTCGGTCCTATCTGTCAATGACCTTGCCTCTGACTGGAGCAACAGGGAACTTGAAACGGAGAAGATGAGGAATCTCCGGGGAAGAACCCGGTGAAATTGCTCCGAAGCTCAAGTTAGTATTCTCTCAAAGGCAAGATAAAACCAGATGGCGAAAAGTTTCATATACTTTGTTCTTGGGGAGTAGGGAGCCTTTTATAACCATTTCGCGCACTCACTCCTAAGCTTCTGTCAGGTCGGACATGATTATCTCTGCGCTCCTATCAGTTCGGGTGTCATCGCCTCTACTGGGGTAGAACCGCCATTGCTCTCTTTGTCGGAGTCGTCTCTGTAATTGGAGATGGCGGTGGCAGGTGGCGGTGGCAAGTGGCCATTGAAGTGCGGCTGTCAAGCGTCAGATTCCAAGTCAGTCAGGTGCGCCGCCCTTGGATACGGATTTCCTCAGTGTCAGGCATGGTACGGTTGTTCAGTTCGGTGTCCTGGAGGCAAAGTGCTAGAGTGGTGAGCAAGGTGGTCTTGAGTTCGGATAGAGGTGTGTCCCGAACTGTCATGGGGCAGGCCAGTTTGGATTATTGCCCTTTGTGTTTGTAAGGCTTGAGGCCTAAGGGAGAGCTTGGGCTCCTTGCGGGGAGTTCGGGCTCCTTGTAGGGAGTTTGGACCGCTGGTTCCTCCTTTCGGAGCTCGCGCCTCGGGCGTGCTGTTGTGCCAAGCTGTTGCCTTTGCCACGTGTTGAGTGATTACGAGGTCGGGCCAAATCTTCCTTCATCACTATTGAATTGCAATTTTGTCACATCTAAGTATTGACAATTTTTCCTCAAGATGAAAAAATTATTTATCCATATGGAAAATGGATATCACTTACCTACATAAATAATACCCAGAAAAAATTAAAGTTTCTGTGGACAAATTTTCTCCCCTCTTAAAATTCAAAAATCAAACGGGTCCTTAAACTTTTAGCAACCCCACTAGCTTCAAAGACTCCATCATTTTCACTAGTAACCCCACTATCAAATAGCCCGGCCAATGCTGATACATGTTGAGCTAAGATTTTTCAGTTTCTCTGATCCAATGGTGCGTTGGTGACAGCTTTGAAATGGATGGAGATAAGAAAGAAACTGCAAAGTAGTTCATTGTATTTTCAAACATGTAGGCACCATTAGATGCCATACAGGATAAATGGAATGGAAATGCCTAGGAAGGTGCGAGCTTGTTTTCTAGTAAGAGCCCTATCTGGTTGTAATAGAGACTTGAGATCAAATCTTGCCTTCGTTGGGGTTTGGGAAAAGATTCCTTCTTGCATGGGAGCTGAGATCTTCTAACAAGACACTACCGTTACATATTAAGAACACCTTACGTACTTGTGTGTTGTCATTCATGGGAGATTTTCCTGATGTGCAGTTGTAGTGTCTCGTAGGTAGCATGTATATAGCATTTTGTGGACTGTGAATCCAGGCTTCTTGTTTAGTCCATTTGTGATTTTCCCATCCAAAATTGTGGGAATGCATATCACATGCAAAAAAAAATAGAGGAAATTTAGACCCCATTTGGCATGTCTTTTCGGGTGGGCTGTCGGTTTTTTAGAAGCCCACCAACCCATGTTTTGGTCTTTACCTATTTGGTTGGAAAAAAATTTAGCCGCCGAAAGCCACAACCCCAAAAATGTTAGAAGCCCATTTCAAACTACTTTTAAGAAGTTTCAAATATACCTTTTTGCCTTTTTTTCAACTTGTTTTTATGCAGAAAAACATGCTTTAATCAAATAGTCTTCAAATTATTAAGATCTTAATGCAAAAACTCACTTCATCTTTTGAATGTCAGAACTTTCAAAAATATTACAAAAAAGACTGCCAAATGACCCCTTACTTAAATCTCCCCTAAGATATCTAACAAAATACTTAAATCTCCCTCTCTGTTTTGTAAAATGTCTTAAAAGCACCCCTGTTAGAGTACCAAATCATTAAATATGATGGAATATAAGAAAAGTCAATCCTACCATACCATTTCATGTGTTACCTTGCTTAAGATGTAGACTCATACTCAAATCAGATCCTTTTCTTCTTTTCTGTTCTCTTGTTTGAAACAAAATCAAGTTGACCATCCCTCTAATTGTGGAATCAAGGAAAATGGAATTCGGGTTAGTTGAACGCTTTTGCTGTGTAATAGGCTGTGAGACCAATAACAATGCCCCATGCTATTGATAAAATACATAGTGCCTACACTGAGAAGTTGAATGATTATAGGCCCCATGTATTTTATGACTCATGTTCAATGTTATTATTGGTATCATAGCTTGGTGAACAGTTATTGAATTCCGCTAATCCTATCTCAAGAAAATTTGAGCTTGAGGAGTGACGGGAACTCTTGCCAAAAAAAGACTGCACAAACTCCAAAAGCACGAGCATCGACCTGCACATTGGGAACATCTCCCCAGTAGTAGTGAGCAGAGGTAGGGTTTTTGAGTTTTATTGGAGTATAAAAAGCCGATTTTGTGCTTCTAAGTTTTTTTTATGAAAGTACAAAATAAAATATACAATACAAAAATTATATGGTACCTTTCATACTTACTTTCAAAAGTATGAAAGTTCTTTATAAAAATATATCCAAACATGACCTTAGTTTTTTGTCTTTTCAAAATGTCCATTCATTATGCTAGTAATAATTTGTATCTGAATTTTTTTACAATTTTTTTATATTTTTAGTACATAACAATAATTCTTATTTATTATTATTTTATTTAATATGATGAGTATATAGTATTAGAGAAGTGCTAAATGATTTTTTATAGTAAAAACTATACTGTACTCCACCTTAGAACTCTAAATGCAGACTTACAACAATTAAAAATTTGAAATACCACCACCGATAACACTAATACTTGCATGTGTATTTAGGCCTATAAACAGTATTCAAAAATCCGAATTCAAATCCGAGATTCGGCATAATTGAATCGAATTTGGATAATTCGAATCGGATATTCGATTGAATTCGGATATACATTGATTCAATCCGATAAAATGGCATTAGGCCCAAAGTACCAGGTACTAATTGGGAATTTTCCCTATATATATATATTCCCAATTAGTACCCTGTACTTTGGGCCTTGTGCCACTTTAGTCCCCGAGCTTTAAAATGCGATGATACAATACCTAAACTTTCAAAACGTGTCAATCCAGTACCTGTTGTTAATCAACTGTTAATTAACAATCCCAAATTCTTACCTCTTCTATTCAAGAAAGTTGGGGTCTATTAACTTTTTGTCAACATTCTTAAATAGAAAAGGCACGGATTTGGGACTGTTAATATTTTGTCAATGTTTGGATGGTTGATAAAAAAAATTAGATGACACTTGAAGGGAATTTGTGCCTTTTCCAAATGCCATTTAACGGTTGATTAACAGTTGATTAATGGCAGGTACTGGACTGACACGTTTTAAAAGTTCGGGTACTGAATTGTCGCATTTTAATGTTCGGGGACCAAAGTGGCACTAGGCCCAAAGTACAAGGTACTAATCAGGAATTTTCCCAAATATATATAACTAAAAAAAGGTTAAAAAAAGAAAAAATCATTGAGAAAATGACTAAATGAGAAATGAGTTCGAAATCAAGTTTTGACTTTCGAACCTTACCTCTCTCCAATCTCCATTCTCCATCTTTCAAGTTTCAAACCCTAACACTAAATTCTTAACCTTCCATCCCTCCTTTCGCCGTCGTTGGACGCCGCCCGGGCAACCACCATCACCGGTCACCACCCTTCATTCTCCGCTGTTCTGTCTAGTCGTCTCTCATCTAGTCTCCCCTCATTTTTCCTCTATCTCTCTTCTCTTAGTGACTCAATATCGCCGTTGCCCAAGCAACCACTATCACCGATGGCAGCGTCAATGATAGCGGTCAAGCACCAGTCACTAGCCACTACCGTTTCCTTCGCCGCTGCTCAATGCCTCAAGGCCTTCAACCGTCCAACATCACCGACCATTGTGCTACAATAGTCCAGCATCACCGGCCATTGTACTGCAACAGTCAAACACCACTGGCCAACACTGCTCACTACCATCGCAATCGCACCACTGGGAATCCACGACTATCGCCGTCAATCTCCTACCTCTTTTCTCAAGGTATATTGATTTTCATAGATTACAGATTCTCATTTTAATCCTTGTCTTAATTAAATTAACTACAAATTTCCACCATGAGAAGGGGTGAAAAGATCTTCTATTGCTTCAGACTTTAGTTGCATTAAGTAATTGATCGAATTCGAATCGAATTGAATATTCGATTTAATAATTGACTTCGAATTCAAATTGAAATATTCGATATCTGTCAGATATCGAATTGAATTCAAATATTATTCTTTATAATCAATTTTGAATTCAAATCTAACATGATTCAATTCGTATTCGATCCATTTACAGGCCTATGTGTATTGGCATCAATTCCAAGCTGGCACATACCCCAATTATACATTAAAGTTAAGATTTGTTAAGATGGATTGAACAATAAAAACCCATTTTTTATAAAATTTATGCATTTTTAATAATTTTTTCATTTCAACATCATAAATAAAACCCTCTCAAGTCTAAATTAAATTGCATTCACTAGTATTAACTACTGTATATTGCACCATAAATCCATATCTCAATCAATCACGTTGAGGGTAAGTTTAACTATTTTCTTTCCCTAAAATAAACATATTTGAAGCCAAATTGCCTCTCACACTTTCAAGGAGCAAAAATGGGACCGAAATATCAGGACTCCAAACACCACCTAAATGACAAAAGCGTAGAAAGTAGTTTCATAAAAGAAAGTGGCCAGAAGGGAAAACCTGCTGCTACGTTATTGGGCTAGGTGAAAGCACACTAGAGGAGTCCGGATCCGCTCCTGACAACGACCTCACAGTAGTATTGGCCGCACATAAAGAAGCTCCCAGATCCCAGTAAACGGTGGGATGTGAATGTGTGGTCGGTGCGAGGAGCGCTGGAGCATATCCCAATTCGAACCAGAGGGGGCTGACCAGAGACAGTGGGAGAGGTTATTAATGCGACTGTGCGAGATCAATGTGTTCGTGTATGAACATCATTCCAGTTCCACCCACGTTTTCTTTTTTCCCTTTTTCTATTCCTTGCAAACCACCGGAATCATGTGTTTCCGGCATCGTAGATTTTTCCTGCAAACAGAGCCCTTCGAACTTTGGTCCTCTTACTAATATTTCTGCGTCGTGTCTGTGATTGAAAGGGAGAGAAAGAGAGAGAATATGGAGAAAGACGGTGGTTTTCTGCAGGTAGCTACAGAAAGGCTTCGAGGTGGAGAATGGTGTCATGAGATCGATCGCCACTCTCGTCAGGGCCTCGAGATCGTCCTAATCAAGAAGGGATTGATTCGATGCAACTTCATCCTGCCCAGACACCTATCTGTTCGTCATTTGTTCTGCGATTTTTGATTGGTATTTTATAAATTTCCCCTTTCTTAAATCCATCAACTGATTTCTCTTTCTCTATAGGATGTAAATGGAAATTGGCATGCAGGAGCGGTGGCATCTCTGATCGATATTGTTGCAGCCGCGGCTACAACGTCTGTGACGGGGACCATCAACGTCACCGTTGATTTTAATATATCCTACTTTTCAACGGTTAAGATCAACGTCAGTATTTAATTATTGAAAAAGAAAAGGGATAAGGTGTTTCTTCTTTTGTTCATCCCATTTGACGAAATTGACGAATTGCTTATTTCAGGAGGAAGTGGAGATTGAAGCCAAGGTGGTAGGAAATCAAGGGAAGTTTGTATCAGTGACGGTGGAAATCAGAAGGAAAGATAATGGAGAGTTGGTTGTTTCCGCCAAGCAGTGGACGGTTTTAACCAAATTGAGTCCGGCGATGACTCCTCCAAGCAAGCTTTGAATCATTTACTGTCTCTGGGCGGTAGACATATCCATCGTAAGCGTCACTAGTTACAGTCTCCATGACTCCATCCTCCTGTAACTCCTGTTTGTCGATTACTTAATTGCCCTTGGCCTTTAGCTTAGTTCTAGCTCTTCAGTTGATGTTTGGCACTTCAGTTGATGTTGTGGCTGTTTGGCTCTGGTATGGAATACATGGTTCAATTTAATGCCTGACTATTGAATTCATTGGCTACTTCTGATATCTTGATTTCCATTGTTTGCGGTAGGAGAGGTTCCTTTCCTACTATATATGATTTTATTTTCTCTCTAGTTCTACTCTCCAATATTATGTATGAACGATCAGTTTTTGTGGATGATATATCAGACTCTGAGACTTCACAAGCTTGGAGTCTTCTTTCACCGGGTCCGTGACATCAAATGTTGTGTTGCCGATGGGTCTTTGCTTTACCCTTCATTATCTCTCCACACGACTTATTAATCTGTTGTCTCAGCTTTCCCTGCAAAACCTTTGGCTGTTTGTAGGCCATCAGCCTACACTGCTTTTGAGAAGTTCTTCCGGATCACACGCTACCATCAGTTCGGATTCAATGCATTTGTACTCGAAGGGATTTAGTTCGAATTTTCTCTTCCAGTCCACTAAAAGTTTGACATCATTTCATGCTTAACTCAACTGGCCATCAATTACAACCGGGTGGAGCTTAAATAAAAATTGATAAAAGATATAAAAAAAGTTGCAGAGCAGTCTTTGCAAAGCCCTGTGACTCAAACCTTCTCCCCCCAACCAGTAACAACAACAACCCTTATCAATGGTGTTCAAACTGCAATTAAACGATAACTATAGATTTTAGCGGCGACAGCAATGGTATTAATGGAAAGTTTCAAACATCGAAGTGTTCAAAGGTGAATGAAACACCAAAATATAGAAGGCAGAAACTGAGAACCGAAAAGCTAATGAACCCGCTGATTTGTGTCTAAGAATCCTTTGTAAGACTGAAGATCCTAACTCTAACTCATTTTGGCAAGTTGTCAACCTACTCAACATCCATCAAGTTTATGAAACTGATTTCTGTCCGAAAATCCCTAATACCACTTTTTCGTATTAAAATCTGAAACCCAAGAATCCTTTGAAAAAATAGAAAATTTTGAGAGCCTATGAAAGAAAATCCTGTGCGTGACAGCGTGACTGCTTGAATATATTTTTCTTGAAAAGATATCTTTGGAGAATTGGAGCTATTGTTTTTACTTTCAGAAGCTTAGTATGGAGGAAGAAGAAGACGTTTTGTGCCTTACAAATCCAAAGTCAAAACCGGGTTTGTCTTCCCATTAATGGTTGGAGGAGCAAGGCTTGAGTTGCGTTTGTATTGAGAATGTAAGGATTTGTCTTGCAAATCCAAAGCCACATCCGTGAGGAAGGTTTTGTCTTCCCGTTAATGGTTGGGGGAGAAGGGTTCGAGTTCAAACGCACTGAATCCGAACTGCGCTACCATGGGGTGTGGGGCAAAAGAGTATCTTTACACCAAAAGGATATAAAGACGGAAAAACTTTGGCTATCAACCGACGATCTATGCTGTTGAGATAAGTTTTTTGGGATTATAAGATATAAGGGCAACTTTAGTGCTCTAATATCAATAAAAGTAATATTTTTTAAAATTTAAAAAATAGGTAAACTTTTTAAAAATAATATCAATTTAGGGCAAAAACATTGTTAATCTTCTTCCTCTTTCAATCCATTCATCAATGCCGTCGTTCGTCGCCGCTCGCTACCGTTTCTAGCAACGCCTCCGTCTATCTCTACCCACCTCCGCCTCCATAAATGTTGTTGGAGGTGGGTGGTGGTGGCGTTGGTGGTCATTCCTCTGCCTAACGCCGCCACCTCTGCCTCTGGTAACGTTGCCGGAGGTGGGTGGAGGTAGAGGCGGTGGCAGTGCTAGTGGTCATTCCTTTGCCCAATGCCGTCACCTCTGCCTCCGGCAACGTTGCGAGAGGTGGGTGGAGGCAGAGGCGGTGGCAATGTTGGTGGTCATTCCTTTGCCCAATGCCGCCACCTCCGCCCACCTCTACCTCCGCCTTCGGCAGCGTTGGTAGTGTTGAGTAAAGGAATGACCACCAGCGCTGCTGCCACCTCTACCTCTAGCCACCTCTGGCAATGTCATTAGAGGTGGATGCAAAGGTGGGTGGAGATAGGTAGAGACCGTGGATAGCGGCACTGATGAATGGATTGCAAGAGGAAGAAGATGAACAGTGTTTTTGGCTTTAATTGATATTATTTTAAAAAAGTTAATTTGTTTTTGATTTTTTTTAAATATTACTTTTATTGATATTAAGGACCTAAAATTGCCCTTATCCGTTATAATCCCTTTTTGAATGCTACATATGGGGGTAGTCTCAATACATGGCAGAGATGCGCTGTTGTGGGGTAGTCTTGTGGGGACTGATTTGAGAGTAGGGTAAAAGTAATTGCCCATATGGGTGTGAATGAGTTAACGTGTCAGCTCAAAAACGTTCTCAACCACCTATGCAATTTGGATCACCCCTATTTGGATTTTAGATTGGATAATAGGATTCGGTCAGAAATTGGATTAGATTCGGATCACCCTTTATCTAATCTAAAAAGATCTGATTGGATATATATTATATACTTATAATATATATATATATATATATATATATATATATATATGTTATTTATTTATTTATAAATATATATTTATAATTTTTTTATAAAAAACATGTATATATCATGAAAATAATTAAAAAATATTTGCATATTTTGTTTTTAATTTATTTAAATTAGTATATTTTATTTTTCTTTTTAATAATTTATTAGTTTTTAAAAAAAACAAAATTGGATTGGATCAAATCCAAAGATCTGACTTATCGATAGAATTCAAATTCAAATCGAGCCCTATCAAATCGAATAGAATCCAATATGAATAGTATTGAATCGAATTTGAATATACCTTGATCCGAATCTGATCTGATCCATTTGCATCCCTAATATCATGTGACCATCTCTGCACACAATTTGGAAACCCTGGTGTTTGGTTTAAAACATTAAGGTTTTTCCAACATTACATATCCGACAATGTGTTAGGTTTGGTTTGAAGGGAGCAGAATAGCTGGAGACAAAAACATACACACCCCGCTGAAATACCTATCATGGTTGAATATGCTAGTGTTCATTATAGTTGGGTCCCAGAAGGGACTCACAGTGAGCAATGGCATGTTCAACTGTGATAGGTAGTTCAGCTGGGTATGCATGATTTTGTCTCCGATTTATCCAAACAGCGGTTTGAATTGGGTCACGTCTATGTGTAAATTTGATTAGACTTGTGAGTTTTAGGAGCCAAATTTTATTGAGTCCAGATCACCAACCAACACGAGTTGACACTACACACCTCATGCATAGCGGGTCCTACTTTGGTGGGTCCAATCTTGTAATGAGGTATGCGGTATGAATTCACATCTGCACCCCACAATGTCCCACAGCACATCCCCCCATGTATTGGGAACATCTCCTAATGATAATACCATACCCGATGATAATACCATCAAGAAATATTCCCAATACAAGGTGAGGATGCGCTGTGGAACGTTGTGGGGCGCCCCATCGTGGGGTGCAGATCTGAACTCGTGTGGTATCAGAACTTGTTATTAGGGTATTGGAAGGAATTTTGTTGACGGGCGATCCAAAATTGGTTTATTGTGTTTGAGTTAACTTAAATCCACCTTTTTCCAAGCGAGCTCTATTATCCACCCCTAAGCATGTGTAAACTAGGTCCCAATTCTCAAGGCTGTGTTTGGAAAAGGTATAAAACGTCATCAGTGTAAAAATACACTGAGCCGTAAATATATATGACCATTGTATTTTGAAATCGATGTAAAAAGATGTTTAAGTTTTACATCGATGTAATTTTTACATCGATTGTCGATGTAAAGCTTTAAAAGTGATGAAGTTTTATATCTATCATTGACGTAAAACTATACTCCACCCAAATGCATGCAAAACTGAACTGGAGTGTAATTTTACGTCAATAATAATTACACTCTTTTATCAAACACGTACAAAAGCAAATCAATGTAAATTTTACATCCGCTCTTGATTTACATTGCATCCAAATACAGCCCAAAGGAATATAGTTGAAATAGTCTATTTCGCCTCACGTATGTGGTGGTATATGATCCATTGAAAGTTCAAATATGATCCCAACAACCCTTAGAGTTCATTGGGAACATTCCTTGTACTTCATGGCGGAGATCTTCTTGATGTACTGCTACAAAGCTACAATGATTGTTGGGACCATGTGGTAAGATCCTGTATTGAAACCCATCTTCTACTATCTCTTTGCTGTTCTTGAGCAGAATTGTTTATCCTCCATGTTGGCTTTATTTCCCTCTTCATGCTTTTTTAAGGATAATAGAAAACTTGTATTGTTCATCTAACTATATACGGTAGGCCTCCAAAGCTGCAATGTTTTCGTATATTGCTTCCCAACCTCTAATTATGGTTTTTTGAATTTTTAAAATAAAATAATTAACATGGGGCTATTTAATTAAACTCATCTACAATCAATTAGACAGTGAAACCGTGTGAAAGACCGTTCCCTCTTTGCAAGTTGCAAAACTGTTCCCCCCCTCTCTCTCTCTCTCTCTTTAGAGAGAGCTTCTCTCTTGAGTTTCTTGAGGTTTTATCAATCTCTCTGTTGGAATGATCTCTTGGGAGAGTCCCCTTTTTCATTATTCTCTCTTTTATTTTCTTGTTTTTTTTTTTCTTTCTGTTGTTTCTCTTCTTCTCTCCTCCCCTGCTTTCATTTTTCGTTCTTCCTATCATTAGGTTCTCTCCATTCTTCCCATTATTCTTCCTCCCATCTATTTCTCTCACTTTTCCTGTCTAGTTCTCTCCATTATTTGTCTTTTTTTTGTGCTTTTTTTTTTTTTTCTTTCTGCAAGCGTTTTGACAAGGGGGTTACTTTCTCTTGAATCTTGTATTGAGCATTCGATACCGGTGGATGTTGCTTTACGTTTGCCATCCATGGTTAAGTCTGTTTGTGGTTCTCTGGCAGATGCAATTCATGGTTAGTTCCCTTTGTAGTTCTCTGGCAGATGTAGTTATAGAAGGCAGTTATAGTCTCTGGCAGCGGTTGTAATAATTGGGACTCTGTCGACTGTCTCTTTTGGGAACCTCTCTTGTCATTCTTTGGCCATTTGTGGTGGATTGGAATTATGCTTATCTACTTCTGTTGGTGATCTTAAATTCACCTTTCTTTGATTGCAAAAGTTCATTATGTTCTCCTTCATCCATTTATAAATTTTGTTCTTCTTGAGAAATTGTGTCTATGTTCTAATTGGCCTTGTTGGCAATTCTTTGTACTTGTACCAATTTCTTGAATGAATGAAATATACTTTAAGCCTTAAAAAAAATCTACAATCAATTAAACTTTTTTTTGGGTAAATAACTGGATTTATTGAAGAGAAACAAACAGCTACAAAGCCAAAGCAATAGCAGAAGAGAAAAACAACCAAAGCACTGTTAGAAAACAAGGAAATTGAAAGCAACCTACTACAAACTAACATAAAACCTACTAAAACGAGACCGAATCAGCCCCCCACAAGATATCCCCAACAATGTACCACAACACATCCCCATCGTGTATTGGGAACATCTCTCGATGATAATCCCAGAAATGATGATGTCATCATCGGGAGATGTTCCCAATACACGGTGGGATTGTGCTGTGGGATGTTGTGGGGGGAAATCTTGTGGGCGGCTGATTTGAACTATGCTAAAACTGAACGACACCTAATAAAAAAAGGAAGATAACCAAGATCAGTTAAACTCACCCATAACAATTCAGTTAGAAACCGAATGTAACATCATGAGCATCTTGTTAAGAACAACCTTGCATAGTTGCATGGGTCTCTTCGAGTGTTTTCTTAATCCTCATTCTTCCCACCCATCTCTCCCTCCGGGGCTGTCAATGGACCAGATATTGGTCCAACTTGACCTGGTCCAATATGAGCCCATCATAAATGGACCAGGTCTAATCCAATCTGGTGAATACTTTGGACTATTAGTCTGGACTGGTCCAATTTAATGTCTTATTAGATTGTCCAATCTGTTCACATTGGTTTCACTTCCAATTGGGTTCAACTTTAACTTAGTCCACTGACACTAGGGGTGGATTCGAGCCGAGCCGAGCCAAATAGTATGAGGCTCGAGCTCGGCTCGACACTGTTCTACAAGGTTCAAGCTCGAGCTTGGCTCGAGTCAAAAATTCATAAGCTCGAGTACAGCTCGGCTCGAGCTCGACTTTGAAAAAAATATTTTGTAAAAAAAAAAATTATATATAAAAACATTTTTTATTTGATAGTAGGCTCGATCTCAGCTCGTTTCATAATCGAGTTAGTGAATTGGGCTTAAGTTCAAATTCGAGCTCGGTTGAAACTAAGTTGAGCCGAGCTTTTCACGAACTAAGCTCAAATAGATCATGAAAAGCTCGGCTCGTTGCCACCCCTAACTAACACCCTTAATCTTATATTTTGTCAATTGACTAGATATTGGTTCAATCCAACTCACTCCAATATAAATCTATTATAGATGAATCAGGTCCAATCCATTCCTATAAATACTTTGGACCATACAGTCTAGACTAGTTCAATTTAACATGTCTTATTGGACCATCCAATTAGTTCAAATTGATTTTAATGCACCAGGTCCAACTCAAATCCAGTCCATTAACACCCCTACCTCCCTTCTTCCGGATCTTTGACCCTCTCTTGCCTCCAATCTATCTTGATATTTGAGCTTTTATTTGGCATGGGTTGTGATTTTTCCCTAGACAAATTATTTTTCAGAAAAAAAAAAAAAAAAACTCATATTGACAGGGTTTTCATATTGGGTTATATTTCGGAGATGGGCATGAGAAGATTGAATCCTTGTGGGAGGAAGTTGATACTTCATATTAGTCTTATTTTGGACTTTTGGTGTCGTCTGTAGGCGTCTCACAAGTTGCTTAACCTAGGTGCTCAGTTGGCTTCATTTTCTCAAAAAATTGATTTGTGTTTGGGTATGGGTGCTCAATAAAAGCTGAAAACCCGAAGAATTGATATGCATTATATAACTATAAATATATATTATATTTATAAGTATATATTATATTTTTATATATTTATTTATAATATATATTATAAATATAAAAAACCAAGAATTGATCTGTTGGTTTTGGTTCAATTTTGATTCATGGTTTTTCAAAAACCAATGGTGCTGGTTCAGTTTCAAAAAGAGGTTTGAGTGTTGTTTTTGTTTTCTCTCTTCCACATTTGTGCTCGGTCTCCTTATTTGGCTTATTGCTGATTGTATAATCATCCATATAATGATGATTGATGAATAAATTCATCATTGTGGCTTAAAAAAATAAATAAATAAATAAAAGACTTAAATAATTGACTTAACTACATCCGGGTTTTTAAAATAGACTTAAATATAATTTGACCCACAAGTTGTGGGCTGACCCACTAGACTTAAACATACCCATCATTAGTTTTTAGACTCAAAAAAATTTATAAAATCCTATTTTATCCTCAGATAGAGACCTTATTTTGAAAATCTGTGATCGTAATTGTAGTTTCAGATTAGACATGACATGAACATAGTATCATAGTACTGTACTATTTATTACTCAAATTCTGAGTGAAAGTATCTTCTTCAATTACTCAGTTGAAGCTCAAAGTTATTAGAGAACTAATGTCCCTACATCAATACTTAAAACAAATGAACACCACAAAAAATTAAGGGTAATAAAGATCTGAATCTCTACCGTTGAATTCACATTCACTCTTATTCATATTCAAATTCATGATTGCAAACTTAAACAACATATAAACCTTTGTATTGTTTAGCAAAGTATGGACTTCTTCTTCATAGGTTGCAGACTTGGTCATTTTGCCCTTCTTTTTTATCTTGTATTGATAACGTTTGTACTTAAACCAATCTTAATAAATTAAAAAAAGAAAAATTCGGTATTCAAATAATCAAATCTATGCCATTAGCCGGTTAGTGGAGGACCCCTCTCGTACCTCAATGGGCAAGTGGATTTGTAGTGGTGGTAGTGGATTACATGTATGGGCCCGCTGACATTCACGACACGGAGAGTCCATATGCTTTCATGTATGCGCCCGCTGACATTCACAACACGGAGAGTCCATATGCTTTCATGAGAATGAGATTTTCTGGAATTCGGATTTAGGTGATGTTTGGCATCGATGATGATTTTTCTTTGTCGATTATTCAGAAATCGGTGATCAGTGATTTCTGTAATTAGTGATTTTTGAAAAGTCATAAAAAATTGTTGTTTGGTATCATTTATGCCATGTAAGCTGATATTTGAAAAATTGATTGAGTTTATTTGGTTTTGATTTTCAAGGGCCGATTATTTTTGTATTAGAGTTATTATTCAATGCCATGTTGGATGCTATGTTAATATATCATCCTCAAAAAATCAAAACCAGTTAAAAATCAGGAAATCACCAAAAAAAGTGATCAGTCGGGATCTTCTGCCCACGAAAACTCTGCCCACGCCTACCCACAATACACTGTCCCCCGTGAATTGGGAACATCTCCCCCTGCATAAAGCTATGCAGAGGATGAGATGTTCTCCATGTATAGCTGCGATAAATGTGGGCAGAGTTTTCGTGGGCAGGAGATCCGGACTCCCCTGAAAAGGGCTGATTTCAATAATAGATTTTTGGCCGATTTCCCATAAATTGGCAAAATCGGCCAACCAAACAAGAAAAAAAATCATTGATTCTTCAAATTATGAGATGGATCCTAAGTGGTGCTGATTTTTGGGATATCATCATTTAATGCCAAACATCAGCTTAGTCCTCATCATGATTTACAAAACCAGACCAAACCAGACGGTTAGACCAGAATATCTAGGAGCCAAGAACTATTGATTTGATTAGTGACCCGTTGACCCAGGCAGTCAAACTATTGAACCATTGACCCAGACAACAGTTTTGGCTATTTTTTATTTTTTATTATTTTTTTAAACCGGTCCCCATAACGGTTCCCTGTCCAGTTTGGTTTTTAAAACCTTGGTCCTCATAGTCTCACATCATCCTCACAGCCCTTATCTTACAATGGCATATTGGGAATATCTTATCATGAATAAAAAAGAGGGTAAATTGCATGTTATACCTTATACTTTTGGCCTGGTCTCACTTTGGTACTCAAGTTTCAAAATGTGCCAATCTAGTACTTGAACTCCTAAAACGTTCCAGTTTAGTCTAAAATCATTAACCACCATTTAGTGATATGTAAAAGGGCACAAATGCCTTTGGGTGTCATCTAATTTTCTTTATCAACCATCCAAATGCTCAAATTTCTTTGGATTGGTGGTGGGTTTGGGGTTGTTCACCATTGCTTTGATTCAATCTTGATTCTTGAGGAAGAAGATGATGAACATTGTCTTATTTCAAAGGGTAATTTTGAGATTTTCCAAAACTTTTGAGTTGTACATATACAGATAACTAATAGACCGGTAGCAACAAGAAATAAACTAAAAATGTTTTGGGAGTTCAGGAACTGAATTGGCACGTTTTAAAATTCTGGTGCCAAAGTGAGACTAGGCTGAGGGAGGTGTAATGACTGATTTTGTGCAGTTGGGATCAGGCAATTACAACGTTGTAAGCACGTTCAATGAGCACTTGAAAATTTTTTTGACACTTGCCCCTTAAAATACCCTCAGCCCACATTTGGGAAAGATTAAAACCCACTTTTAAGCATTGTCAAAATATTTATCAAATGCTCATTTAGCGTGATTACTTATGTTGTGCCTACTAGATCCTGTTCCGATTTTGTGAGGATTAAATCCGACCTGGATTGTCAAACAAAATCTGTCTCTCTTTAAAACCTCTCTCTCTTTAGTTTTCGTCCATTACAGGAAAGACACCTAACCTATTACATGAAAATCATTCTTTCTCTCCTTATCCCTTGCATAAAGAAAACAATAACATTCATAACATTTATGGCAACAATTGATAATATTAAAAAAATAAGTTGTACAAAGAAACTAAGAAAGAGGGTTATTGAATAAACCCTTCTTACTCTTCTTCCTCCCATCTTTGTATATATGGCATCGACTGATGACTAAAGTAAGCATGGTTCTGGTTTCTGTTTTTTTAACCAAAATAAGCGATTCCAATTTCCAATTCTCTATTGCTTTTTCATCATCAGGATGATGTCTAAACTTAAAAGCAAAGTCTCCAATTTAATGGACGACTTTGACTCTGATCACATTGGTATCAAGGCTTCAATCTTTCTAGATTCATTTTTAGAATTCATCATTTCAAACCACCCCATTGTGGAAAGTGGAAATGCTATGAGTGTAGTAGTGGAGTGTGTTCAACTTACACGTATAATGACAATTATTAGATCAAATTGGAAAAATCTATGTATAAGGTGCGAACTAGCTGTATTTCAAAGACGGAGTGGGAGTGTATGGACAAGATTTTAAAAGGCTAATGATGGATGAGACTTGAAAGGCGGTTGGGTGACGAAGAGGTGAGGCGTAAACCTAAGGTGGTTTGAGGTGTACATGTGAGCCTCAAAGTATAAATATACACAATTTATTTTATTTTATAGAAAATTTACATATTTTATTTTTATTATATATTATGTTTTTAAAAATTTTATTTTATGTTTATAACTCTATTTATCTAAACTAGCAGGACCTGTGCGATGCATGGGAAAATCCAATAATTCAGTAACAATAAAAAAATAATGATTAATTTATTAACATATCAATAAATTATTTCTTCAAAATGTTTGTAATCTTCATAAATATCAATAATTCAGTAATTTATCAGTAATTGTTTCATTAATTGCATAACAATTTCAATTTTAAGTAATTTTCTGAAATTAAACAAATTTATAATAAATTAAAAATGTTAATATTTTCAGTAATATTAAAATATGTTAATATGAAAAAATTGAAAAAATAATAATAATGATTAATTTATTGAAATATTACTAAAATTTCAATATTTGTATTTTAAAATATTAAAATAGAAAATTAATATTAATAACTAATTAATGAAAGCATTAAAACAAATAAGTAAATTAAAAACAAATAACTGAAAAATGTTAGAATTACTGGATTACTGAAAATAACATAATGATTATTTGCAGAAATTAATAGTAGTAATTGGTTATTAATAGTTATTAATAATTTACCTATTAGATTATGAATTAATAAGTAATGATTATTTATTAAATAATGTAATTATGATAAATTACTAATTATTTCGATAAATTAATAGTAATAATTGGTTATTGATAGTTATTAGTTAAAAGACAAAAGTGGACCGGTTATTAATAGTTCTGCTGGTTTGGACCGGTTCTAAAAGATGAAACTGGACACTTTGTTATTAAAACGGTTTACTTATATGGTTATGGATCAGATTCGGGTCAGATTATCTAGAATCCGACCCAAAATAATTGTCTTCCTAACCAAAATGAAGTTAACATGGGATGAGATTTTCACCCCTTGTTTCAAAAAATAAATAAATAATATTATCATTATTTAATTACTGAAAATAATAATTATTGAAAAGTGTTAATTACTAGTATTATTAATTACTGAAATAACTAAAAATAACGAATCCACATCGATCACTGGAGAAGGTTAAACACTCACATCAACAAAGTTCTTTCATCCATCAAGCAACACCCAGTAGGAAATAGCTTAATCTGCTTTAAGATCATGTTTGGTTTGAAGGAAAAAGTAGGGAAAGGAAGGGAAATATAAGAAAACCTTTACAACCTTTATGTAGATTTCCTTTTGTTTTTCTTCCTTTCCCTACATTTTCTTTCAAACCAAACATAGCCTAAAAGTGTCATCACAGAAAAATGGATCTGTAGATGGCTAATAGGGAGCAACAATTACGATCCTTGTTACCATCATCAATCAAGCCCATCATTAATGAAGATATTAAAGGAAATACAAACAAATCAATACAAATAATCCATAGGCTCAGTTTGAAAGGAGTACAAATACAAATATATAAAAATAATACAAAATATAAAGTTTTACTCTGTTTATTTGTATTTGTACTCCTTCCAAACTGAGCTATATGTGCTAATGGAGGAAGGAGTATGCTGGGAATATCTTATTTCCATTGTAGAACACAAAAACAAAGACCTAAATAAAAGAATGAGTGTGGTGGGACTAAGTGCTCCCAACATGAAACTACTATAGTGTTATTGATAAAGCAAGCATGCGTTAGTTTAGGAGTAAGAGGAGAAAGGTAGTTTTAAGAGGGAAAATAATGCGGGAGAGACGTTAAGAATACTTTTAGCTAATTGAAATGGGAAAGGAGAGGAATGAGGAGAAAGAGGGAGGAATGTTGACTTGGTTCAAGGAGAGGGAGAAGCCTGAGCGATTTGGATTCTGATTTCAGTTCCCATTGCGACTACAAAACGCCATAAGTGTCCACTATCCTTGATGCCCATTCGGTCATTTGAGAGGGCTTTATTAGCACAGCAGCTTGGAGAAACCCAGAAGGTAACAAGCCGAAACTCCAAAAATAGGTTATACATGAACCAAAAAAATAATAATAATAACTTTAGGGTCTGTCAACGGAACTCAATTAACATGAAAGCCATCCAAAGGCCAAAGGGGACCTAGTTCAATTAGGAAAGATCAATGAACGTGGGGCAAGAATTCACATTAATTTGTTAATGAATCCGACGGATCAAAATTAGGAAATCACGTAAATCCATCATTAATCCAACTCTAGAAGGCAAAAAGACTAGTATTAATATCTTCAACATTCAACCAAACCACAAAAAGAGAGAATTCAAAACAAGTCATTTATTTCTTTATCACAAGTTCGTGCTGCCACAAAGATATTGTGCGAGAAGAGCATAAGCCAAGGGCCCACATAACAGTAGAAAGCAAAAGCTCAAAGGCAACTGTGAATATGTAGGAGTCAGAGAGCCTTGAGGATGTCCTCAGCACTGGAGACGGTGAATTCTCCCCCTGATTCAATGTTTGCAACTTTCACCTTGAGGTCGTCCACCAGAAGAGCAAACCTCCTAGAGCGGGTACCAAGTCCTTTCTCCGAAAGGTCAAGCTCAAGACCGAGTGCATGAGTGTAGGTAGCTGAACCATCAGCTAGGAACTTGACATGCTTGTTGTCAGGGTAGGTCTTCGCCCATGCCTTCATCACAAAGGGATCATTCACTGCAGTCAAGATTTAAAAAAACAAAAACATGGTTACTTGGTTAGGGATCATCATTAGATAGAATCATCAACTAATGCTATTCAGTATTCAATCCAGTTGAGGCTTTTGGGAAATGGGAAGGGTTCTATTGAGATGTTCAAAAAACTTGCAACATCCTAGTATTAATTCTCTGAATTTGTCACTTCTTCTGGAAGAAAGATGAGGTTATTCACAAGTATACAAATAATTCAGCAAAGACTAAAGATGAGGTTATACCACAGTTCACCCAACTTCCTTCAAATTCCAGAGAGAGAGAGCTAAAATTGGAGACCTTACAGGGAGTTCTCCATAAATGAAGCTTATGGCGATTTTATTTGAACTTCTGTTTAGGAAGAAGTATAATGATTGAACATTGTAAATTGGAACAGAGAATCTGCCGACCCATGTGAAACCCACACATTGGATCTTATCATCAATACGTTGCATTTCATGCTTTAACCATTGTCTTTAACTTGGTATTTGTAAATCAAATTTAAATTCAGGAGAGAATCCATCACTAGTTCTGATGGTTTTAAAAAACAGATAAAAACTGATCTTCAATTGTCTTGAGTTTTGTGCTAAATGTTCCTTGTATTATTTGAATAGAAAGATTGTAAAACCTTTTGGGCACCACAGAAAGACAAAGCTAATCTTCTATTTCAGTACATCACAGGTAATGGTATCGAATCAAGTTATGTAATTCTCTTCCTTATGCTCCGTTTATTTGATAATTCATTTGCGCTAGTGAAAATTCTGGTTTCCTTGGGATTAAACTTCTACTTTATTTGCAATGTAAACATTACGAGAGTCACAGAAGCAACAAAGTTCTGATCAAAGGAATAAAAATGACCAATTACGAAAAATACCACTAATGAGCAAAATTTCATCGACCCCTTTGGACTTGAGCTCTTCTGCTTTCTCAATGAAGCCAGGAACATGCTTCAAACTACAATCCACAAAAACAAAAAAATAAATAAGATAATTTCCAATATATCAGAATTAATTTATGTAATTAAAATAATATTAAATTTCCATATGCATTATATTAAAAAAATAAATAAATAAGCAGAATTGTACGATAAGGATGAATTCCCAATTAGATCAGAGCAAGCCTGGTCCCATCAAAGCAAAGATTTGAAGGGAAGGGAACATTATTGGAAAGTTAAAAGCAGCGAGACCATGAGTCAAGCGGCGGCGAGGGTTGGGCTGAAAGAGACAAGGACCGACGAGGGGGAGGGGGGATTCGGTTACCTGCAGGTTGGGGTGAAAGCACCGGGAACGCCGAACAAGATGACCTTTTTACCGGCAGCGAGGGAGTGAATGGAGACCTTTTGTTGGTCGTCGTTCTCGTCGAAGTAACTAAGAGTGCCGTCCGGAATCACGTCACCAACCGAGATGGGAGCCATTGCTGAATGCTGATTGCTCTCTTTTTTACTCCTTACCTTCCTTCCGAGACAAGAGGAGACGAGAGAGAGCGGAGTTAAGCACAAGGCGTATGAAGTATTAACTAAGAACTATAAATAGAGTTCAGATTCAGAGTGAGAGGAGAGAGAAAAGGAAAGAAATTCTGGTCGCCGTTCCTTTACTGAATTTAATAATTTCTTTGGGTCCGATTTCTTGTGAGTAAGTGATTGGATTTAGAATCGACGGTAGAAGGCGAATTATCATCTATAGTTATACTCGTAATAAATGAACCTGCTGCAAGGTGGGTCAGTACGTGTAGCCGATGACGTACTTGTCTTCTCCCACTTAAAATTGAAATAATAAAGTTTTGGAACCCTAAAATTAGTGGAGCAGATTGAAATTGATCCGACATTCTATTTCTGCTTCACCTAAAAATCTGCTTGTTCCCATTGATCCGTGGTGACCCAGTCCGGATCTCCTGCGTACGAGGATAATGTAATGTGGGTAGGGGTGGGCAGAATTCAGGAGATCTGGATGTTCCCAGTCTACGAATGTTCAATAATTTGAATTCTTCTTATTAATTTGGGGAAATTACAAAGACCCCCTTGTATTATGTATTATGGGGTCTGTGATAAAAAAACACCCTATACTTTGTTTTGGGCAAAGAGCCTCTTTGTACTATGACCGTGAGACAAAGATCCCCTTTCATTAATTTTTCGTTGAAATCGGCCGTTCCATCCCCATACTACCTTCATAATAAATATTCGAACAATTAAGAAAAAACACTGGTAGGATTACAATGGATTACAATTAGGATTGAAAATCTCTGTTGTAATTGTAATTGAATCAGGAGTCTCTTATCCTTGTATACGTAGGAGACTCTCGAGTGTATATATTTGGGTATTGTTAGTGAATAAGATATGATAGTAGAAACCAGAGAAGCTCTGGTTTTACATGGTATCAGAGCCAGGGCACTCTGGAGATCAATGGCAGCAGCAACGATCGTTCAGCGGCGGCACTTTGGACCAGTGATCAGTGGCGACTTCGGATCAGCGATCAGCGGCGACAACGTTCTACGTTGTGGTTTTCAGTCCGGCATTGTGTTTTCGGACAAGCGGCGGCACTTTGGTGATCATCGTCTTCTTCGGTGAACAATGGCGACACTTCTTCTGGTTTCGGACCAGTGATCAATTGCACTGTGTTTTTCAGTCTGGCGTTGTGTTTTTGGACCAGCAGTGGTACTTCGGTGATCATCGTCTCCTTCGGAGAACAATGGTAGCACTTCCTCTGGTTTCTACTATCATATCTTATTCACTAACAATACCCAAATATATACACTCGAGAGTCTCCTACGTATACAAGGATCGGAGACTCTTGATTCAATTACAATTACAACAGAGACTTTCAATCCTAATTGTAATCCATTGTAATCCTAACACCCCCCTCAAGTTGGAGCATGCAGATTGTGAATGCCCAACTTGCGGAGAAAGTACTCAAATTCTTTGCGACCCAATGCCTTTGTAAAAATGTCAGCCAACTGAACAGTAGTCGACACATAAGCAGGACGTATGCAACCATTTTGAACCAATGATCAACGGTGACTTCAAACCAGTGATGAGCGATGACTTCGGATCAGCGATCAGTGGCGACAATGTTTTGCGTTGTGGTTTTCAGTCCGGTGTTGTGTTTTCGGACAAGCAGCGACACTTCGGTGATCATCGTCTTCTTCGGTGAACTGTGGTGGCACTTCTTCTGGTTTCTGAAGTATCACTGTTCATCGTCTCATTCGGTGAACAACGGCGGCACTTCGAACCAATGATCAGCAGCGACAACGTTCTAAGCTGTATTTTTCACCTACCAAATCAGTGCGACACTATGATTTTTCGTAGAGTTCTTCCGACGAATCAACATTCTACAGCAGTTTCTCTTCAGCGGCACCAACACTATACTCGACATGGCTGAAAACAAGGATCAGGGTGGCAGTCAATGTCCAAGGAACGTGATCTCACCCTACCTTCTATCAACCAATGACAATCTAGGGAGTGTTATAACACAGATCCAGCTTAGAGGTGACAACTATGATGAATGGGCTCGAGCAATAAGAACGACGCTGTGAGCCAAGAAGGAATTCGGCTTCATCGATGGATCGGTGAAACAACCTTTGGAAGATTCAGTGGAATTAGAAGATTGGTGGATGGTGAATTTCATGCTTGTGTCATGGATTCTAAATACGAATGAACCAAATTTACGTTCAACCGTAAACATACACAGAGATTGCAAAGACACTTTGGGACGGCATAAATGAGCGATTTTCTATTGGTAATGGACCATGAGTCCAACAACTCAAATCCGAGCTGGCGAATTGCAAACAAAGAGGTATGACGATTCTAAATTACTATGGCAAATTCAAGATGATATGGGAGGAATTGGGAAATTATGAGCAATATCCCACTTGTCAATGTGGCAAGTGCAGCTGCGACATAAGCAGGGCGTGGGATAAGAAGCGAGATGAAGAGAAACTTCATCAATTTTTGATGGGGCTAGATGACACGGTCTATGGAGGTGTGCGTTCGCATATACTGAGTACGGAACCCTTGCCAAATTTGAATCGAGCCTTTGCCATAGTGGTTCAAGAAGAGCAAGTTCAGACTATGACGCGCGCAAAGGAAGAGAAAGCTGAAGCTGTGGCTTTCACAACCCACACAGGAAAGAGGCAAAGCAAAGGCAGAGACAAGAACACAGTATGTACTCACTGCAACAAGATAGGCCACGATGTAGAGTCTTGTTTCCAACTGATCGGCTACCCTAAATGGTGGGGTGATCGGCCGAAAAATAATACCCGTGGAACAGGTCGAGGGCGTGGTGGACAAAAACAACGAATAGGGGCAGGAGGAAAAAGTTGTGACAGCCAAGCTAAGGCCATTACAGCCAAAGCCTCTGCGCAAGGCAATACGTCTCAAGGAGAATCAATCGATGTAGCCAAGACTGGGTTAAATGGACTGAGCAGTGAGTAGTGGAACATGTTGCTCAACCTTTTGAACACACAGAAAAAAGGGAGTCAACGACTAAGTGGTAAGCAAAAATTGTCAGAATGGATAATAGACACAGGGGCCTCTCATCATATGACAGGAAACCTCGAGTCGATGAGAGACATAAAGAATATCATTTTGTGCTCTGTCGGACTGCCAGACGAGAAACCGACGATAGTAGAAAAAGAAGGCACAATTGCACTGGACGATCACCTGAAACTGACTAGTGTTTTATATGTGCCTAGTTTGAATTGCAATTTACTTTTTGTATCACAATTAATTGAGGAATCGAATTGTATCGTCCAATTCACTAACAAATTATGTGTGATACAGGACCGCACTACGAGGATGCTGATTGGAGCAGGTGAGCAGCGAAAGGGATTCTATTATTTTCGGAGCATTGCATCAACAATAGCAATGAAGACTATAGAGAGCAAAACGTCAAATATTTGGCATCAAAGGTTGGGGCATCCTTCTTATAGACTTATTAAATTGCTACATTTTCATACTAAGCATACTAACAGTGTTAAGGGTTGTGATGTATGCTTCTGAGCTAAACAATGTTGGGAAGAGTTTGCTCCTAGTAATAATAAAGCATCCGATATTTTTGAGTTAATTCATTGTGATTTGTGGGGTCCTTATAGAACTGCAACTTCTTCTGGTGCACATTATTTCTTGACCATAGTGGGACTAGTCCTTCGAAATTTGTTTGCTATGGTTCAAAGGAAATTTAACAAACCTGTCAAGGTGATCTGTACTGACAATAGGACTGAGTTTGTCTGCTTGGCTGGTTATTTTGCTGAAAGTGGCATTATTCATCAAACCACTTGTGTCGGGACCTCTCAACAAAACGGGAGGGTTGAACGCAAGCACCGCCACATACTCAATGTTGCCCGAGCTTTGCGCTTCCAAACTAGCTTACCTATTGATTTTTGGGGGGAATGTGTCTTAACCGCATGTTATCAGATCAATCAGACACTGTCCATTCTGTTAAAGGGAAAGACTCCCTATGAAATGTTTTTTGGGCGACCTCCTTCTTGTGATAATGTGCGAGTCTTTGTTGCTTAGCATATGCAAACAATCCTAGTCATGGAGGGGATAAATTTGTTAGTCAAAGCAGATGGTGTGTTTTTGTCGGGTATCCTTTTGGGAAGAAAGGATGGAGCTTATATGATTTAGAATCCGGCATGTTCTTTGCTTCCAGAGATGTTACTTTCTTTGAGCATGAATTCCCATATACACACACAGAGGATGCACGGCCGAACAAAGCACAAGATTGTGGAATAAGTGGGACAGATAAGGTGTTGGTACCATCCATTTCTTCACCTGAACTTGCAAATGGCGAGACAGAGACTAACTAGCAAGATGAACTCATAGAAGAAGGAACCCAAGTAGACCCGAATACCAATGCACCCATGCATCCTTCTAACGTCACCACAGAAAATGCAAGCGAAGACAGACCTGACGTCAAGGGGGTGGCAATGTTGAGCAACAACAACACTCTTATACTCATTTGGGGTGTGGGCATCGACAGAAACAGCAGTCCACAAGGTTAAGAGACTATGTGCTTCACACCACACAACGCTTGAGTCCCTCTTTGCGTCCCTTTGCAAGCTCACTCAGCCAATCACATTCTGCAGGTAGTCCTTACCCCATAGATAACTATGTGAACTGTAACAATTTTTCTTGTCGACATCGTGCTTTCTTGGCAGCTATCACTGCAGGAGTTGAACCCACTTCTTTTGCTAAAGCTATAAAGGATGAAAAATGGAGGGATGCTATGCAGAAAGAAATACAGGCACTTGAAAATAATCACACATGGACTGTGGAGCCTTTGCCATCCGGAAAATGAGCCATAGGATGCAAATGGGTTTATCGAATCAAGTATAACGTTGATGGGACAGTGGAAAGATATAAAGCTCGTCTCGTGGTTTTTGGGAACAAGCAAGTTGAGGGAATTGATTATAATGAAACTTTTGCCCCAGTTGCAAAAAAGGTTACTGCTCGTACCTTCCTTGCAGTCGCAACAACTAGAAATTGGGAGCTTCATCAAATGGATGTACATAACGCATTCTTGCATGGTGATCCACATGAGGAAGTCTACATGCGAATGCCTCCGGGTTTTCAGTCAGATAAACCAGGTATGGTGTGTTGGTTGCGAAAATCTCTGTATGGCTTGAAACAAGCGCCGAGATTTTGATTTGCTAAATTAACCGCAACCTTGAAGACATATGGGTTTCAGCAATCATGTTCAGATTACTCCCTCTTCACCTTTCGTTAGGACAGGGTGCATGTGCTTGTTCTCGTATATGTGGACGATATTATCGTGTCAGGTAATGATTGTATGACAATTCAAGTCTTCAAGAAATATTTGAGTGACTGTTTCCATATGAAAGACTTGAGGTCATTGAAATATTTTTTGGGCATTGAAGTTGCCCGA
Organism: Nelumbo lutea; assembly: GCF_056320005.1. Taxonomy (NCBI): domain Eukaryota; kingdom Viridiplantae; phylum Streptophyta; class Magnoliopsida; order Proteales; family Nelumbonaceae; genus Nelumbo; species Nelumbo lutea. Next base: position 9,751,014 of record NC_142691.1, on the reverse strand, counting down.
AACTCAAAAGGAATTTTTCTATCACAATGAAAGTATGCTTTGGATATTATGTCTAAAGTTGGATTACTTGGTGCAAAACCTGCTCCTTTTCCTCTGGAGCAGAATCACAATCTCGCCTTGACAGACGAGGCCCTCTTATCTAATCCTGAGCAATACAAACGCTTGGTGGGGAGGCTTATCTATCTCTCAGCAATGCGTCCAGAGTTGTCTTATTGTATGCATGTTCTGTCCCAATTCATGCCGCAGCCGCAAGAAAGACATTGGGAGGTTGCGTTGCAAGTGGTGCACTACTTGAAAGGAAATCCTGGTCAAGGAATTCTCTTGCGTTCAGATTGTGACTTGCAGTTATATGCATGGTGTGATTCAGACTGGGCGAGCTGCCCTTTGTCCCGACGTTCTCTATCTGGGTGGTTTGTTATGCTTGGAAAATCACCGATTTCCTGGAAAACTAAGAAACAACACACTATGGCTCGTTCTTCAGCGGAAGTAGAGTATCGGTCTATGGCCACAACCACATGTAAATTGAAATGGCTGAAGGGATTGTTATTGGCTCTTGGAGTTACGCATTCAAACCCAATACGATTATATTGTGATAGTTAGACAGCCTTGCATATTGCCGCAAACCCAGTGTTTCATGAGCGTACGAAACATATTGAAGTTGATTGCCATTTTGTACGGGATGAGATTCAAAATGGTTGCATACGTCCTGCTTATGTATCGACTACCGTTCAGCTGACTGACATTTTTACAAAGGCATTGGGTCGCAAAGAATTTAAGTACTTTCTCTGGAAGTTGGGCATTCACAATCTGCATGTTCCAACTTGAGGGGGGGTGTAAGGATTACAATGGATTACAATTAGGATTGAAAGTCTCTGTTGTAATTGTAATTGAATGAGGAGCCTCCGATCCTTGTATACGTAGGAGACTCTCGAATGTATATATTTGGGTATTGTTAGTGAATAAGTTATGAGAGTAGAAACCAGAGAAGCTCTGGTGCTCTGGTTTTACAAACACTATTCATCTTCCCCAATTTCACTGTACATTAACGGCCGGGCATAAAACACTGTTCACCTACAAAGAGCTCTGTTTTTCGTAATTTGAATGCCTCCATCGGAGATTCCTTGTAAAACCAGAGAACTCACGCCTCCATCGAAGATTACTTGTAAAACCAGATACAGCTTTTGAAGCATCCTGAGTTGCCCCAGTGAAGAAGGGATATGCCCAACCAGTGAATTGCTTTGTAATTCGAGATTTTGCAGTCCAGAAATAGAACCAATCCCAGTGGGTACTGTACCAGTGAACCTGTTCTCTCCCAGACGTAGCTCTTTCAGCCGACCAAGCTTCTTCAGGTTCACAGGCAACGGCCCTTGAAAGAAATTACTAGTATAAAATTAAGGTACTCAATCTTCGGAATATTGGTTGCCAACAGTTCTGGTATTGGGCCCGAAAGATTGTTCGACGATAAGTCGAGGTAAGTCAGGTTCCGGTAGTTGAGTATGAAAGGCAGAAAGTCCATGCTTAGTGAGTTATAGAAAAGACTAAGATATGTAAGGTTGGGCATGGCGGAGAACTTGGATGAGTCAGGGGATTCTAAGTAGTTTGACCCGAGGTCTAGGTACCATACCTTTTGGAGATTGTTGATCTGATATGGGATTGGACCCTCGAGAGAATTGTTGAAGAGGTTGAGATAGAGGAACTCCGACAGTCTTCCAATCTCTAGAGGGATGGAACCAACAAAATTATTGGTGCCCAGGTCCAAGTAAGTGAAGTTGGAGAGGTTGGCAATGGCCGAGGGAATTGTTCCATTGAGAGAGTTGTCGCTAAGATCAAAACTGGTGAGATTGGGTAACGATGCGAAATTGAGTTGGTCGAGTGTCCTGTTGAGACTAGAGCTGGGGAGGTTTATCTGGGGTGACGCTTCCGGCTTTGTTGCAGACGATGCCTACCCAGTTGCAGAAGCTTCTTATATTGGTGAGGGCTTCTGTTGTTGTTGATGTAGAGGGCTTCAATGGGAGGGAGAAGAGAAACAGAAGAAGTAGAGGAAGGAAAAGATAAGGTCTTTGAGTCTGCGACATGTCTGGTGTCTACACGTCGAGTATGCAGAAAAAACTGATGAGATTGTTGATGTAGAGGGCTTCAATGGGAGGGAGAAGAGAAACGAAAGAAGCAGAGGAAGGAAAAGATAAGGTCTTTGAGTGTGCAGACATGTCTGGTGTCTCCACATCGAGTTTGCGACATGCCTCCCTGCACAGTAGTTGCCAGATTCGAGCATCTCACCACGGAGTTTGTCGGGCTTGGCGCCGACGAGGGCGAGTTCGTCGGCAAGGTCCTGAGTTAGGATGGTCTAAGTAATGGCCATGCCAACGTTGCCAGTACCGACGACGGTGATCTTTATGTGACGCTTGGTGGGAGATGGGGGCTCCGTTCGATGGATGGGCTTGAAGAAGGTCTGGGCTATGTCAAGGCCTAGATCTTGGCTTAGGAACCCAAATGAAGGACTCTTCTCCATGGACGTCGAACAGTAGAAGTGGAACTGCTCTGGAGTCTGGTCTGGTTGGATGGATCTTCTCCACTATCGACGGGGTAAGTATTTAAAAAGGTCACCAATACCTTTGTTGCCGTTGTTGTTCGTGTATGTGAGGTTGGGGAAGATGAACGGTGTTCGAATATTTATTAAAGGGTAGTATGGAGATTAAAATGGTGGATTTCAACGAAATCCAATAGATCTCATAATACGGGGGGTATTTGTAATTTACCCTATTAATTAATTTCGATAATTATTTCTTAACTATAAGCTATTATTCATTCTCTCTCATTAATTTAGGTAACTAATTCTTATTGCAAGGTATTAATCACTCTCTTCCTCTCTCATTAATTTATGCCACCCTAAATGGCCTCTTTGTGCTCCATTATCTAAAGGAGCAATTGTAGAGGGGTGCAAGCCCATGGAGTTGTCATTGGCATGGCAATCTCCCCTTTTTTGCCCAGTTAATTTCTCTCTCTCTCTCCTCCAATCCACACAAATGGAAATTTGCCTAACCCTTCCATGTTAGTCACGTGGCAATATTCTCTTCCTCATTACAGTCTCTCTCTCTCTCTCATGCTCCCAAACACTTAGCCAACCCCCTCTTAAAATTTCTTCTAAACTATCTCTCCCACCTAAAATTCCTCCTAAAACACCTCTTAATCTATATTACATGTCCAATAAACCATCTAAAACCAAATGTGGTTAAATTAATTTGTAAAATATTTTTGATATTTTCAATAATTACTGATATTATTGAATATTATTCAATAAATATCAACACCTAAACTATAATTTTTCGTAATTTTGGTAAATTGGAAATTTTAATTACTAAGAATTACATGCTGAAAATTACTGATTTTCGTAATTTAATTTCAGAAACATTTGAAAATCAATTATTGAAATCAATAATTACTGAAAATTTGATAATTAAGTAAAATATTAATAAATACAAATTTATTAATTAAAAATTATTGGTAATTTTAATGATATTTATTTTTTAATGGATATTTACTATAATTTTTTATCAATCATTAGTGATTTTGGGAATTTAATTACTAAAAATTACTGATTTTGGTAATTTAATTTAGTGAAAGTTAAATTATAAAAGTTCCAATTATTCAAATAAATAATTGGAAATTTTTAATGATTTCCATAAGTATTGGATACTATATTTATAATTACCATAATTATTGGAATTATATTTATGGGTATGGGGGATGACCCCCCAAGTAGGAATGGCAATGGGCAAGTTCAAAGCGAGGATCATACTCCCCGTTCCAATCCCAAGTTTTAAATTAAATCCTATTTCTGACCCCAATCCCCGTTGGGAAAAATTTTACTTTGCATCCTTGATCCCGGATGGAGACAAGCTCCCCATTGGGGACCTAAATCCCCAAATTTTTTAATTAAAAGTTTATTTTTCAGAAACTTATTTATTTAAAATAAAGGAAAATTAAAATGTAAATAATATTATATATAATATAAATAACATTATATATTTAATATAATATATATACACATATATTTAATATATATAATTGAGGTCAGGGTGTGGTGTGGACTTCACTCCCTATCCTTGTCTTGGTCCCCAATCTGGTACTCCTATTAATCTTATCCCATTAGGGTTGTAACAAAATCGGACTAGGATTGGATTCAACAAAATCCACATCCAATCTGACTACTAGAAACCTACATCCAAATCCAATCCGAAATCTAACTAGATTTGAAGACCTCATATTCGAATTCAAATCCTAACGGACTCTAATCGGATGTGGATTTAATCCAACTTCACTTAATTTTTTAAAATACCATAAAAATTAAATATTTAATTACTTTTCAACTTTTATATATAATAAATGTAAATATAACATATTGAATTTATTATATATAAATTCATATATAATATAATAAATATAATATATTTTTTTATAACTTTTAATATAATTATATAAAATTTATATATTAAGATTAATAACTATTATAATATAATCAGGTTCATGGATCGGATGGGGTAAAATTTGAATCCAATCCAATTATTAATCAAATGTAGATTGCAACATCTGAATCTGATCCGATTATATAAATACATCTTTCAAATCCGAGATGATTGGATCGAATATTGAGTCGGGTATCATTGATAGGCCTAATCTTCATCCCTGTCAGGTTAGGGAGGCCAGATACTCGATAGAGATGGGGAAATTTGCCATCCTTACCCTCGAATTGTGTATCCCCATAGAGCAATAAGTTTTAAGTCCAACAAATCCTAACACCTTGTTCTCATGCATTGCATGGGACCCACTAGTATATATATATATATATATATTAAATCAATGTTTCCCACGTAAGATGGCTTCTTTGTGCTCCATTGCCCCAAGGGAAAAATTCTAGAGGGGTGCAAGATTCCATTAAAAGCCCATAGATTTGCCATTTGGCATGGTAATTTCCAATTTTTTCTAATCGTGATTTAAGAGGGAAGTAGCCAAAAACAGGGGACTTGCCTAAACAAATTGGAGTCGTTTCCTTCTTCCAATTTAGAAAAACAATCTCTATCGTTTCCTTCTCTAATTGTATCATCTTAGGAAATGGAGACATTCCCAATCATACAGTACTTATGGGGACTCTTTCCATCGTTTCAGAGTTTCCATAATTTTAGAATCTTTTCACTATCATGTCCTGATGGATGGGGATTAACCAAACATAAACCTGATTTGGGTTAAGTAATCAAAACTCTAACCTAATCATACACTCGATCCAAGTTAAAACAAGCACTAAAAGAAATCATAAAAACTTGAATATTAGCGTTTAGAGGTCATACCAAATTACAAGAATACCCTTTATATGTGTAGGGCTATTATGACCTGATGGGCCAAGTCAACCACACCTAAACCCCATGAGTTAAATAATAGAAACTCTAACCTGACCCTACACCCTAATAAGCCTGACCCTAACATGACCATGTAGGGGTGAGTCAAGTCAAATTTACTATTTAACTTGATCCATCTATATCCCTATGTGAGATTAGCCACTCTCACTAGCTAGGGTTTTAGTTTTGATTGTAGTGGAAACAATTGAATATAACTCAAAAATATAATAATTGAGTTGACTTGGATTTTTTTCTTCATAGAACTAAACAATAGGGGGTAGCCCATCCCCCTTCCTTACCCCCAACCCTGGTGGTAGCGGGATTTGATCTCAAGTCTCTACTATAACGAGTCAAAGAACTTACCAACTGATCCACCATTAATGGAAAAAATTTGGCTGTTGGGGGCCAACAACGTTAAGTTGTGGAAAACGTTTTTTGGCTGGACACATTACCATAGAATGGGGTAAAATAGTAATTGCACCTTATTTTTTTAACCATAAACATAGACATGGGTGTGAATTGGTGAATGTTCCCAGCCTAAAAACACTCTCAACAACATACACTGTTGGCCCCCAACAACCAAACTTATGTGACCATTAATTGGTTGGTTGGAGTGACTAGCTCAATTAAAAATGTCATAAGACTCTTTATACTTGAATTTTGTTTCATAACAAGGCCCGTGCATCCCACGGGTCCTAACTAGTTTAGTTCATCAGAGGCATGCTCCTAAGATATATAATTACTGCAAATGGCAAAGATATACACATTTTTCAATCTTCTTGCTCGGGTTGCAAGTGCAATTTGGCACAAAAGTTGAAAGGCATAAATTTTGTTAGATTCAGATCGACAGGAGTAGACAGTCAACCTTCAGAATTAATTAAGAACAATGAGTAAATTAAAGATGGTTTTCTGGTTACTTAATTGGATTTTAGAAATGTTGATTTGATGAAATTAACTTATCGTAATTTCTAAATGCATGTTTCAATAGGTTTTTCTAACATTTCTTATCGTTTCGTGTTTATCTCGATGTAAATTAATAGCTTTAAAACATAATTTGGAATATTTTCATAGTTATATATATATATATATATATATATATATATATTGGACATTTTTGGTTGAAGGAATCCGGCGGATAAACTGGATGGGGAAACCATTCTACCGGCTTCTTGTCTAACAGTATTGATTAAAAACATTTCAATGGAGATGTTGAAACTGGGGAATGAATATAGAAACTGTAAGCTAGTTAGAGTCTTGGATCCATGTTCTGTTTCCGTTTGTTTTGAGTGTTTTTGTTTGGCTTTTTTGGTTATTTATGTAGTGTGTTGTTGTTTATCTTAATACAACCAGCATCAATTCTTGTTAAAGAAATAAAAGAAAAGCAATCAAGAAAGAAAAAGGTCCATTAACATTCAAACAAACCAAAAAGAGAAGCTATGTATTGCTGATTGGTAAGTGAAACAGAAGCTAAGGCAACAAATGAGACAATATTGGAAGCAGAAAAGAGAAGAGATGACCCGCCAGGCATTAGAAAATGCAGAGAAACAACAACAATTGACAATTGATGTTCATTAATTTAGTCCCTTGCTTCTCTCTCTCTCTCTCTCTCTCTCTCTCTCTCACTTGTTTATCATTTATTAATATGAATTGTTTGTGTATCACAACCAATCTCCAATGGTTGTGGTTGGGGGAGGGAGAGAAGAATCAACTGCTATGACTTTATTCCAATATGATAATGCATGGAAGTTGGAGGTACTTGCTTGATCACAATGACTGAAAAGCACCAAGTGCAATGAGCCCGCCCTTGATAAAAATAAATAAACAAAAGGTTAACAAAAAAAGCAGCAAGCCCAAGCAAGTGGACCAAAGGGCCTAATTGATGTGATTTAATTATTGTTGTTTATCCATTCTCATCTTTCTACTAATGCTTGGAGCGGCGGCGCCTCGCCCTCACAAACACGAAAGGGAACCCTTCACTCTGCGACACTGAAAGCCACCTCTTCTCATTCTTCTGTGTAATCCCCACATTTCCACATTCAACATGGCAAGACTCGCATACGCTAGGACAGTAGGTGATTCGATACTCGGGGCTTGACCTGCTAATCCTTTCTATCCTGAACCAGTTCCTCACTGTAGAGGCACCTGGATGACCCGGTTGGCCTCTTAGGGTCACGTACCTTGTTGTTTGGCTAGATGATGATGATGATCCGCTATTGGCCTCCTCTTCCACTTGCCAAACCCACTTTGATCCCGAAAACCCAATATTCAAATCAGTCTGCTCCTCAATCCTATTTTCTTCCCGAATAAGCATCTCATCAGAGGAGTTAGATGCTGGAGTGAAAGTAACTGGGCTACCCAAGTTCATGTCGTAGGAATGTTGTCTCACGGTGGGAGTGCGTGAACTTGAACTTTCTCTTTTACCGATGGTTACCCCACCTCCACCACCTCCTCGAATGGCTGAAACAATGTAATATTCTCCTCTTCCAGCTTGAAGCTGGTTACCATCTATGTCAACAACTGCTTCTGGTTGATGATGAGAACTAGATCCACCAATGGCCTCCGTTTGGAAAATCGAGGCTAAAACCAATAACCCAAATAAGACATATCTACGCCACATGGTTATACAAGTAGAATAAGCAATGGAGATTTTGCAAGTTTGATGATTTTAACTTCACTGGGCATGGGAGAATGCAATGTAGTCCCCCATTTATAGAGTTGGAAATTTGAATTCATAACAGAAAACAGTTTTACTTCTCCTCAAATGATGGAAATGTGGGTATTGTGTTCAAACTGACATTAAATCTCTAATAATTGGTTATGAGTCTTACGATCAAACCACTATTTTTGTGTTGGTGAGACCATGAAAATTTCAGGCCACAAATAACAAGTGGCAAAACCTAATCTAGTTCGATTGATGAATGAATCCTGCTTGGAGCTCCACAGTCATGAGCATTTTCAAGACAATTTGGTTCTAGTCAACAATAATGACGCCAGTATGTAGCAAGGTGCCAACCAGTCTCCTACTGGTTGTAGCGGTGACTGAAATACCATATTTGAAATTTGTTTTTGGTGACTCTTGGAATAATGTGTAATATGTGGTAGGCTGTATTAATTGTTTCCTTAAAAATAGAGATTGGTGATACTGTAAGCTTTGGCCTTTCGTTATTACAGCTTAACTTTCTTGAAATGTTCATATGACTTTGTCGTTTTCTCACTATTGATTTAAAATTTTAATTATTTTTAAGTAATTCCATTTCCCTTGTCAATGCCCACGCATTTTTGTCTAATATAATCAACAAAAATAATATTTTAATTTTGTATATATTTTTAATATTTTCTGTAATTTCTATATATTTTATGTATTTTTTAATTTATATTATTTAATATGTAATCATTGGTTGACCAAGGTGTTTGAATTCTTGACCTGTAGCCACCCGAACAAAAATAAAATAAAATAAAATAGTTTTGTTTCTAGATAGTTTTAAAGTTTGTTTTTCATTTTCATTGTCAATAAAAATAGGGGAAAATCTATGGTGCATGAACTATGCCCTGGCGTACAAAAACTTGAACTAGAATAAAGTGACATTATAGTTGAATCTTTGATGTTGTTAAGGTTTTTAGTAGTATTTTGTAAAATGTGAATCAATGAAAAGTAAATAAAACATGTGCCATCTTTAACATGATTGGTTAAAATTTTGATTTAATGTGAAACAAATATTCGAAATGTATTGTTCTAGGCATGACCCATTCAGACTCGGATGGTTTAACTACTAACCCACCACCAATGAAAAGTAAATAAACCATGTACCATCTTTAACATGATTCGTTAAAATTTTGATTTAATGTGAAACAAATATTCGAAATGTATTGTTCTAGGGGTGACCCATTCAGACTCGGATGGTTTAACTACTAACCCACCACCAAATAAAAAACAATTTCATTTTTTATCAATCTTAAATTTTGAATTCTATTTTTGTCATTGATAAAAACAGTTCTTGTTTTTCACACTTGCTTGTTTTGTTTACTATAACGAATATATTATATTAGCACAAATTTATCTATTTCTTTGTATTTCTATCTGTTTTGAAAAACTTTATTATTAAATTGTTCTTTAAGTCACAACCCAAAAGGAAAACAATTACCTTCATGTTTAGTTTTAAATAACATTCAAAATATTGATACTCCCAGGAGTTTTGAATTTTTCTTTGAAGCCCATAGACACATTCATTCACCAAACATCAAGAATACTCCGTCCCTTACGCAGAAAACCATTGAACCGGATGGGCTTGGCCCAATAAAAAGCGGCCTAAGTCATGAACAACAACAAAAATTGCTGCAGATGAAAGGTGCCACGCTCCGTTACCGTTAGTATTAATTTTAACAAAAACCAGCGAGAGGCTTACTCCACTGGTGTGAAGAGGTAGAGATAGTTGCTATATAATGAATTGGATCGCTCTAGATATTGAAGGTCTTATGCACAATGAGCTTGAATGGAGGCGATAACTGAAGATAAAAGAGATTTGGACATTATTGAATTATGGGTATGTAATTTAATGACGGCTATTTATGTTATAATATTTAAAACTTCGAACTCTTAAAAAAATGAGTATCGATGACCCTAAGAATCCATATGTATCGTATCATAGGTACAGATATAGATAAGACCAATATTTGGCTTACATCAAGATCACAATGCAAATAAAAAAAATCGATCTATTTATTTTCATGTCTCTTTATCTCTTCCCTCCACTTTATTCTTCTCTCTTCTTTTGCATGTATAATTACAAATTAATGAGTAGGCAACTCTTAGGTACTTTCCCCTACCTTGGACGTATGAAATTGTTTTGGGAGAATGACCTTTCAGCCCAGGGTTAGAATTTTTAGGCCCTAAGTACAGTTGGGGTGGGTGTTTGTTTGGAATTGATGTCAATTCATGGATGGGCATTGGTGTATAGAGCGAGATTTTTGACATTTTGAATGTTTATAACTCTACAGTGGAAATCAGAAAGCTGTATTGGGCTGTCCATACTTCTCTGAATTATTTTTTGGTAAATAACTATTACTACATTTTATATGTAAAGAGTTAAAAATATATAAAAACTTTGATCAACCACTATTACTTTATTTTTTTTCCTTAAATAAATATATTTTTGAACAACTCACAAACTTCCTTATCCTTTCATTTCTCATACATATGGTTATTTATTTTTAAATTAAACGATAAAGTTGATCATTATTCTCTTCAGTAAGATTATTCTTAACACACACACACACATGATTCTCAATCCTTTTTTCTCTCAATAAATTAGATGGATTGGATCTGGTTATGGTGATACACTCAAATCCCTTATAGGGGTCATTTGAATAGCGCACCACACTAATACCCCCTGGAACAAACCAGCTAATGTACTAACTAAGCCATCACTCATTTAGTGCCCAATTCTAAATATGGACCTTAACCTAAACCCAAATTGATACAAAAAACCTAAATTTGTCAACCAAAACCTAACTCTAACATGGACCTTAATCTAAACCCGAATTGACACAAAAAAAAATGAAATTTTGAAATAATATAAAAAACTTTTATTCAACTTTCAGGAAACTATTTACTTTATTTATTAAATAAAAAAAAAATCTAAAAAATGAAATTTTGAAAAAAAAACTAAAAAAAATATGCATGGTTTAAAGTATTGATACACCCGTCGATGCATTTGGGTGTATAAACCTTGGTTAGAAAAAAAAAGTGTAAAACCATAAAAAAACCACACCGTTGAAGTTAAATTTAAATTAAAGAATGGTTTACAAAAGTTTCTCACCTTGTTTACGGGGCAAGTTAATTAATAATCAGTTTGAGTCCTACAATCAAGCCACAATGTCCTTGTGAGATGATAGAAATTTTTGGGAAACAAATATATAGCGAATGGGATAATTGGGTTCAGTTGATGAGTGAATGCATATTAGAATAATCTGAGACGTGAACTGGTTTGTGTGGTAATTGGGAGTTACGAGGATTGAAGTTCTGCATGCATTTCCAGCCCAAATTGATTTCTATCACTGGTGTGGATTGGGTGATTCAGCCAAACTGTTTCATATTTGAAATTTGCTTTTGGTAAGTGAAAATGAAACTACAATGGCCCAATCACAAGAAAATGCATAGACAAGGACAACAATTGATGTTCATCATTTTCCAGTAGTTTGGAGGGAGAGAAGCAATCAGTTATATATTAGACTTGGTCTTGATAAAAAATAATATTGTCATTTCATAATCTAGAACATAGGGAGCAAGGAAAAAAAAAAAAAAGAGAAAGACTCACTATTATGAAATTATTTCAATATGACAATGGAAGTTGGACATACTCACTAGCTAGACAACACTCATGAACCAAAAGTCTTTTTTTTTTCATCGAATGCATCAAGTGCCCTGACTTCCATATAACAAAAAAAAGTTAACAAAAGTGCAAACAAGCCCAAGCAAGCAAACCAAACACCTAATTGATTTGATTTAATTATTATTCATTGTTCATTTGAGCTTCCTACTGATCCTTGGAATGCCTTGCCCTTACAAACACAAAGGGGAACTCTATATGTTGTGACACTGAAAGCCACTTCTTCCCATTCTCCTTTGTAATTCCGACATTCCCACACTCTACATGGCAAGACTCGCATACGCTAGGACAATAGGTGGGTGTTTCAGTACTTGGGACTTGTCCTGCTAATCCTTTCTATTCTGAACCAGTTCCTCACTGTGGAGGCACCTGGATGACCTGGTTGGCCTTTGAGGGTCATGTACCTTGTTGTTTGGCTAGATGATGATTCACTATTGACCGCTTCCACTTGCCAGACTCTCTGTGATCTCGAGAACTTGATGTTCAAATCGGTTTTCTCCTCAATCCTATTTTCTTCTGTTGACATCTCTTTGAGGTACTGAACTCCATCAAGTTCTTCCCAAATAAGCATTTCTTCAGAAAAATTAGATATTGAGGTGAAAGTAACAGGGTTACCCAAGTTCATGTCATAGGAGTGTTGTCTCACGGTGGGAGTGCGTGAACTTAAACTTTCTCTTTTACCAATAATTACCCCACCTCTTCGAATAAACAATGTAATATCCTCTTCCAGCCTGAAGTTGGTTACCATTTGTATCATATCAAGGACTGCTTGTGGTTAGTTTCTTTCAAAATTTACCTTAGTTTATTTGGTTGCAGTACAAATAAAGTAAAATAAGACCCAAAGCAAAATAAAGTAAAATTTAAACTAAAATCAAATTTTGCATTTTTGCATTTGCATTCCAATACATTTGTACTAGCGTACACTGCAATCAAACACAATCTTAAGGAATTTCAATTTTAAAATTTGTTTTTGGTGACTCGAGGGATGTGTAATATATAGTAAGCTTTATTAATATTTTTTTTATGATGATTGTTTGATTAAATGAAAGTTAAGGAAGTAAAAATGTTTTTTGTTTTCTTAAAAATGGAGAATTTGGTGATACTATAACTTCAAGCTTAATTTATTTGAGCGTTGCTACAACAATATCCATGCTAAGGAAATTCATCAGTTGCACATTAAAGCACATGGTGCTACAAGAATAGCCATCTATAACCTACCCAATTGTTGTTTGAATGAAAAACCTATATGAATTTAAGAATTAATATTGATGCGATTATATGTATATATTATATTTATAATTATCTATTTATAAATATATTATATATTTTTATAATATTTATAATATATTATATGTGATTTTTTATTTATAATATAATTTTAAATATATATATGTATGTATGTATGTATGTTTGTATGTATGTATGTATGTATGTATGTATGTATATAAAACCAAAAATCGAAGAACCAAACCGATCAAAAATCAAAATAGATCATCCGATTAACCAGTGGTACCGGTTCTGTTTTGGTTTGGAGAAATTGAAAAACTAGTAAGAGTGGTTTGGTTTGAAAAAATAGCTATGGTTCGGTTAACTGAATCGTGGACACCCCTATTTGTGAGGATCAAATCCGATCTCTTCAAAAGACAGATGGTTATAGCTTGCTTCAATCAGTGTTTTCAATTTATTGTTGACCCGACTAGTTAAACCGTTCGAACCGTCATTCGACCAAAATTTTGGGTTCAGTATTGATAAAATTTACATATTGCTAATATGGTATAGTCTGACTCATCCAACCCGAATGATCGAACAGGTAACCTGTGACCTGAAAGAAAAAACAGTTCCGCCTTCAAGTCAGTTCTCTAAACATTGGCTTCAGTACCCATATTACCGACCTACTACAATTGCAGTCGCAAGAGGAAGATGCACCCATGATTTCTAGTCATATTCACCACGTACACCGCCCCTGTCCATGTTTGGGGTTTCCTAAATCAAAGCTGTTTATATGGTTTATTTTCTAAGAAAATGTGTAAAACTTGCATTTGCCAAAAGCGAGCATCGGTTAACCTTAAAACAAAAAAGAAGAAGAAGAAGAAGAAGATGCAGCAGCATAAGCACAAACCAGCTTCGTGAGATTGGTGCCATATGCTCACCAACAAGGTCCAATCGCAGCTTGAATACAGATGTTGCTATCTAGTTAATTAGGGTCTTTACTGCTCTGTTTTTGCTTGTTTTGAGCGTTTTTATTTGTGTTTTTTTGGCTATTTGTTTTGTTATTGCTTATCTTAAATTCTTAATATAATTAAAAAAATAAAATGGTCTCAAACAGACCATAAAGTATTCAAGGGAATGGCTGTGTATGTCTGGTTGGTAAGTGAAATAGGTACACCCACAATAAGAGATGATCCGGGCACTAGAAAATACATACACATACAATAACAAACAGTTTATGTTCATTTATTTCCTTGCTTTCTTAATTCTTATTATTTATTAATATGAACTTTGTGTCTGTCACAAGTTCCATTGGCTGGGAAGGGAGAGAAGCAATCAGTTTTATTTCAGATTCGGTCTTAATCAAACAATAATATTCTCATTTCATAATAAAAAATATATAAATAAAAAATAGAGAGAGAAAGAATCAACTGCTATAAAATTATTCCAAATGATAAATAGACAACATTAATGAATCAGAAGCAACAACTCAGCAAGAGCTGCCCTAAGTCCCCTGTAGAAACAAAAAAAAAAAAAAAAGTTAACAAAAATGTAGCAAGGCAAAGCAAGCAGACCAACCACCTAATTGATTTAATTTAATTCTTATTAACTCCTTATCCATTCTGAGCTTTCTATTGATCCTTGGAGTGTCTCACCCTCACAAATACGAAGGGAAACTCTCTATGCTGTGAAACTGAAAGCCACCTCTTCCCATTTTCCTTTGTAATTCCGACATTCCCACACTCAACATGGCAAGATTCGCATACACTAGGACAGTAGGTGATTTGATACTCAGGGTTTGACCTGCTGATCCTTTCTATCCTGAACCAATTCCTCACTGTGGAGGTACCTGGATGACCTGGTTGGCCTCTGAGTGTCACGTACCTTGTTGTCTGGCCAGATGATGATGATGATTCCCTATTGACGTCCTCCACTTGCCATACTCTGTTTGATCCCGAGAACCCGATATTCAAATCGGTTTGCTCCTCAATCCTGTTTTCTTCTGATGGCATCTCTCTGAGATACTGAACTCCATCAAAATTTTCCCAAATAAGCATCTCTTTGGAAGAAGTAGATGCTGGAGTGAAAGTAACAGGGCTACCCAAGTTCAAGTCATAGGAATGTTGTCTCACAATGGGCGTGTGTGAACTTGAACTTACTCTTTTGCCAATAGTTACCCCACCTCCACCGCCTCCTCGGATGGCTGAAACAATGTAATATTCTCTTCCAGCTTCAAGCTGGTTACCATCTGTGTCAAGGACTACTTGCGATTGGTGATGAGAACTAGAATCGGCAATGGCCTCCACCTGAAAATTTGAGGCCAAAACCAAAAACATAAATATTACATATCTACGCCACATGGTTATGGAAATAGAGAGGTTGTCAGCAATGTAGGATCTGGAATTGTAATGGTTTTAGCTTCAGTAGGCATGTAAGAGTGCAACACAGACCCCCCATTTATATAGTTAAAAATTTGAAGACATAACTGAAAACAATTTTGTTCCTCCTGAATTGATGGAAATGTGGGTATTGTGTTCAAAGTGGCATTAAATGTCTAATAATTAGTTACGCGTCTTATGATCAAACCACTATTTCCGTGTGAGACCACGAAAATTTCAGGTCACGAATAACATGGGGCAAAATTCAGTTTGATTAATGAGTGGATGCATATTTCATAAACCCACACATAAACTGGTTTGGGCGATACACTCTTAGTTGGAAGTTCCATGGGGATTTCCAGGATCATTTGGTTCCAATTGGTTCATTTTCGAAAAATTGTATTCGATGAATCAAGGAATGTGTAATATGTTGTAGGCTTTATTAATTATTTCTGATTAGAATTTTATTAAACAAAATAAAAGAAGGTCTAAATTTTAACTATTTTCTTAAAAATGGAGAAATTGATGATACTGCAAGTAAAAGCTTTATTGGAGCGTTGCTACAAAAATATCCATGCACCATGCTAAGGAAACTCATCACTCGCACAAAAAGCCACCTGGTGCTACAAGAATGCCAATGTACTCTGTTCTACTCAATATTAGGCTCAGTTTGGAAAGAATACAAATGCAAATATTTAGAGTTCAAAACCTTGTGTTTTGTATTATTTTGCATGTATTTATATTGTATATATTTGTGTTTATACTCCTTCCAAACAGAGCCTTAAAAACATTTTACTTGAAGGAAAACTCTATGCTATTGGAAAAGTTTTGACCAGTCAATCCCTCATGATTCCACCATTGATCAATGACCATCTGATTGGTTACCACTTTTATAATACCAATCGTTTTTTGTTACAAGTTTTTCATGTCTCAAGTCTTTTTAGTATCATAGTCTAACCTTTTTTTGAAATGTCCAAATGATTTTGTCATTTTTCCCACCACTGATTTAAAATTTTTATTTCATTTCAATATCAATCAAATAAGAAAAATTTTGTGGTGCACGAACTGCACTGTGAGTCAAAACACTTTGAACCAGTGAAGAAGTGACATGCTAATTGAATTTTTAACAAAAATCATTAATAATAAGTACATCTTGTGAAACATGACCAATGAAAATTAAATAGACCATGTGACGCCTTTAACATTATTTAGTTGATATTTAGATTTAATAAGAAACAAATATCAAATTTTACCGTAGTTGGGTTGTAAAACTAATTCTTATCTATCGTACTGTTTTTTTTGGTAATATGAATGGTAATATTACATTAGATATGTGCCTAACTCTTCTACAAATTTTTTTGTATTTTTATTTTTTTAAACTTAATTATTTAACTATGGCATCACAGATTGACCCATTTGAGTTGGATGATTGAACACTGACAAACTGTTTGAATGAAAAAATAGTTTTGTTTTTAAGTAAATTTAAAATCTTGCATTATATTACCCTCATTAATAAAACCATTTACACCTATTCTGAATAATATGATGTATAAATATTAGAGATGTGCTTAAACTATTATTACAAAATTTCCATATTTTTGTGTTTCTATTTTTTTGAATTTCATTATTTAATTATGACATCATGGCTTGACCCATTTGACTTGGATAGTTGAAATACTAAACTGCCATCCAAACAGAAATTAATTTCAGTTTTGATCAAATTTAAATTTTGTATTCTATTTTCATCATTGATAAAAGTAGTTCTTCTCCATCACACTTATTTTTGTTTAGTATTACAAATATATGATAGTAGCCCAAATTATATATCTATAATTTTTTGTATTTCTATCTTTTTTAAAAACTTAATTATTTAACTATGGCACTATGGATTGATCCCCTTTAGACCCAAATAGTTGATCCATTGATTCACCACCCAAACAAGAAAACAATTTCTTTCATGGTTAATTTTAGATAGTGCTCAATATATATGTATGTATATGTATTAATACTCCCAAGAGTTTTGAAAATATGATAAGATAAAGTGAGAGATAATAGGAATTGGGGGCAACGGGCCATATTCATTACATTTTTAGACCCCCATTCACACTTTTAATAATAGTATATATAAGTATATTTATTAAAAAAATAGTGTAAGTATAGATATAGATAATGCCAATATTTTCTTTGGCTTTAAATCATGACCACAATGCAAAAAAAAAAAAAAAAAAGTCCCTATCTCTTTCTCTTTCCCCTCCAGTTTATTCATCTCCCTTCTTTTGCACATATAATTAGAAACTAGAAATTAGTAAGTAGCTAGGAAACTCTTAGGTACTTTCCCATTCCTTGGATGTGTGAAACCATTTGTTGGCCAAAAGTAACTGTGAAACCATAAAAAAGACACATCATCAAGGGAAAATTTAACACCTAAGTCACACTTTGTAAACATTAGGATAGTTTTCAGAATGGTGAGACAGAATTATTGGCGTAACAGAAATCGGAATGAAAAAATAGACAATAAAAAAATAAAAATAAAAGCTAACCAGTTAGTATCACGGAAATGGTTGTGCTTCCTTTCTTGTTCTATGCAATGGTGAGACAAAGGAGATATTGGCGTAACAGAAACCAGTTCGTATTACGAAAATTGTGCTTTTCATGTGCTCTGCAATGGTGATTGGGAGGAGTAAGGTCGGTCTCACTCTTCTCTTTGCTTGAAAATAGTTGGAATTGTTCAAATTAAATCTGAGTCGTTATAGTTTCTCATTTAAACGTTGGGACAAGCAATTGTGACGTGGATTAATAGATCCAACCGGCCCAATAAAAATCTAGTAACAGCAAAAAAATGAAAAAAACATAAAAACAAAAAAAGACAAAAGGTTTTTCAGATCACACCTTTTTCCATTTCTAATGAGTGGTCTTAGAAAATATTTTTCAGAAAAATGCATAAAGCAAATATCAAACATTGTCCGAAAGAACAGATTTTAGACATGACATATCATTGTTTTTCGGAGTTCAAATCAGTCCCCACAGCACATCCCCTTCGTATATTAGAAACATTTCCTGATGATAACATCATCATTTCGGGTATTATCATGGAAGATGTTGTTGGGGGCTGATTTGGTCTCTGTGTATTGGTAAGAAACACATTGGTTCCAAATACTTACACTGTAAATTATATAAGAATATTGCTACAAGAAAGACCCATGTTAAGGGAACACGTCAATTGTAAAGAAAGCACATAATTTATGAAGAGACAACAAAATATGTTCTTAGTCTATCTGATGCCCAACTTGTATTGACTTGAGAATAATATTCTTGATCATTTTCAGAAATTAGAATACGGAGAAGATAGAGAGAGAAAGAATTAACTGCCATGAAATATGACAAAGGATGCTACAAATAATCTTATTACTAACTAAGACAAAAATGAATCAAAAGCACCAAGTTCCCTTCCCTTGACCTGTGGCAGAAACAAAAAAATAAAGTTAAAAAAAAAAAAAAAAAAAAAAGCAACAAGTTCCTCACAGCCAGCCATGCGCCTAATTGATTTGATTTGATTATTTTTCCGTAACCATTCTTAGCTTTCTATTGATCATTGGAGTGTCTTGCCCTTACAAATACGAACGGGAACTCTTCATGCTGTGACACAGAAAGCCACCTCTTTCCGTTATCTTTTGTAATCCCAACATTTCCACTTGGCCGGTTTTGTTTTTCCCCAAAACCATTGATTTTGATCAGCAAACCACTGAAATGGTAGGTTAACTGTTCGAACGGTTTTAATCATTTTTTTAATTTTTTTATTTATTTTGTCAAAATGAACTGGCCATTTGGATCAAACAGTCAGACCGTTCAAAACGGTAACCAAACCCCTGACCCGGTTGGATCATCGGGGTCATTGGTTCGGTTTTAAAAACCATGCTCCACCTTTGAATTCATAACTAGGACCACCATACCGAGGCCCATAATCTGATCAGCCACCACGGCCATACAGGCATTCATAACAAGGCACACCAAGTTTAAAATTCTGTCCGTTTCTTTCAATTTGGGCATATTCGTTGGAGAACAACCCATATACGAAATTGGGATCTGGGTCGTCTCTGAATTTTTTAACCATTGTAATGTATGTTTTTGAAAATTTGAAGAATAATCAAGGGCATTTTAATCCTTTAACCTGTTCTGTCAGTCTTTTAAGGGTGAAATTATTTTGGCAGGTATATATACATAAGTGATTGCAGAAACCACAAGGTCACTAAACTAAATTAAGCGTTTAATACAAATTAGACCTCAGAAGTAATTTAGGCTTTCTTAAAAATGTTCAAATGGCTTTGCTATCTACATTATCTATCATTATACTCCGTGGAATAAGGATATCCTGTCACACAACAGATCAACCAATGATTTGACAATAATATTTAAATAGGGAAAATATGATATGAAAAGGGTTTTTACCGATCAAAACCCACCCATAATATAATATGAAAATCCAACAATTCAACAAATGAGTCCAATGGTCTATCATTCTGGTTTCGGTCAAATTTCATCATGCATGAAATTAATGGCATTGAGAGGACCTCTTTCATAGTATAGATCGAATAATGTGGCTGCCAACCTAACAGCCATGTATATATGGCTACACTCTTCAGACGCCTAGTGGTTTTCAAATCCACCGTCGGCGTAGCTTAGTGATCACTAAGTTCATGTTAGTGGTGCTATTCGTAGTTTAATTAGGGGCAGGATAGTGATTTTGTGGTTTGCGGGAATAGGGGTTTGGAATTGAAATTAGAACGGGATATTTTGATTCCAATTGTTTGGTTGGATAGAATGGGAATCCCCATTCCTGTTGGAATGGCATTCCCCCATTTGAGGGAATGGCCATTCCCTATTCCTCTTTTGGGAATGAATTCCATTCCTGTTGACTTTCATTTCTATTCCCATTTCTGCCTGAAATGGGGATGAACAATTCCAATTCTAATTTCAAAAGATTCCAATTTCATTCAGTTCTGACTTTAAACCAAACAGACCCTTTGTTTTATTCACTAGTTTTGTGTTTTCTTTGTATCTGTACCATGGTTTTCAAAACCGGACCGGACCAGAAAAATCGGGAACCAATCAGGTGATTGGTTCCATTTTCCCCAAAAATCGGATTCCCCCCCCCCCCAAAACCGTTGATTTTGGTCAACGAACCTCTGAACCAAGCGGTTAACCATTTTGACCGTTTTTCTTTTTTTTGAATTTTTTTATTTTTTTTGTCAAAATGGGTCGAGCATTCGGTTCGAAAGTTGGACTATTCGACCCGGTAACCAGACCCTTGACCGGTTCGATCACTGGTTCGGTTTTAAAAACCATGATCTATATTGTTGCTTGTTGTTTGAATGGATTCATTTGGTGTTCAATAACATGGTTTTGTTGTTGGAAACAAAAACAATTGCCACATCAATAAAACTATATTATTTTACCAATGTGGCAGTTTTTAAGGCTCCGTTTGGTTTTTAAGACTCCTTTAATGAACGACAAATAGACCGAGCCTATCCACGTTTATTGTAGCCACACATGGAGAATATCTCGGTCTTTGCATAGTATTATCATGAGGGGGAGAGGTTTTCAATTCACAATTCACGGGGTAGTGTGTTGTGAATAGCCATGGGCAGAGATCTCGTGGGCAGAAGATCAGGAGTCGAATGGACCAGCGATGTCACATTAGTAATAGTACACAACATAAAATAAACGGCGGACAAGAACGGTTATCTTACCTCTTTGTCTTCCCCATATTCTCTTCCAAAACAAAACCCTAAAACTCTCTCCGGTATTCATTATCTTCAAATCTCTGTAAATTAATGATGGTCTTGCTCGTTGTTTTCATGTGACAGTTTTCATTAACCCTATTCATTGTTTTAATCTCTCATATGGCCAGGGGGCTGTTTGATACAAAGATTTTGACCTGACCAACCTCTCTTTGTAATAAAGAAATACAGGGAAAAAAAATTCTTCAAATCTCTGTAATGGATTCCAAGGGAACATGAGATGGAAGAAAAAAAACATCACATACAACAACGTAAGTATGTTGTTATTTGGGAAAAACGAGCAAGGTCTTATAATCAAGTAGAGAATTGGTTCAGAATCTGGTTTAATCCTGGAAAAGAAAATAAAGTAAAAAAATGATGAACAATGAAGCCTCTATCGCAATGATGGAAGAAGTAGATTGTTCAACTTATTTGCTCTCTCCTTACATACATTGTAGTGTAGTATGAGTTGTATATATATATATATATATTTTGTGTGTGCAAAAAGTATGTATTCTTCTTAACAATATACTGAAGAACACATGAAATTCTGAAGTTTAAAACAGTTATAGCAGGGATGATAAATAGTACCTACATCACATGGAAAACTTTTAGGATCCTTCATGGGTAGAAGAGTGAGGATTGAGCAACCGACCATCCCCTTCTATCTTATCTTTGGAGATTAGAAATAAGGAAGCCAGAGCTGAAGCTCATCAGTTTGCTTACTCAGCATCCTCTCTTCTCCATCTATAAATCTATAGATATTGAAGTTGTTGATAGGAGGAGACATAATGCAGCATGTGGCTCCTTCAAAAAGTAAATAAGAGGAAAGAGAGACATCGTAATGGATTTTTGGATGAGAGATTGTTGGGGTTTCTATTAAGAAACATCGCTGGTCGATCTGTTCCGATTTCATAGTTAAATTTTTCTGTTGTTCCAAATTTTTAATTCTTAATCCTAGGGCTTTGGTTTGGATAAAATATGGGGATCGAAGAAGAGATAAAAGATAACGGTTCTTATCCTTCCTTTGTGTTTTATGGAATAAACAATTAATAAGAAGGTCGTAAATTCCCTAATAACTAAATCCCGTTGTTGGATTGATTATTATTATTATTTTTATACCCGTCAATATTTCCCTGGTAGACAAAAATGAATGCTACATATATTAATACTAGATAGACAAAAATGAACCAAAAGCACAAATTTCATCGCTCCGTGATCATGATAGGAAAAAAATAAAATTAAATTAATTAATGAAAGAAATTTAAATAGAAAGCAATTAAGCTGATCAAGCTCCTAACTGATTTGATTTGATTTGATTATTATTCTCTAGCCATTTTGAGCTTTTACTCATTCTTGGAGTGCCTTGCCCGCCCTTATAAATACGAATGGAAATTCTCCATGTTGCGATACTGAAAGCCACCTCCTTTCGTTTTCTTCCGTAATCCCAACATTTCCACATTCAACATGGCAAGACTCGCATACGCTGGGACAGTAGGCGATTCGGTACTCGGGGTTTGACTTGCTAACCCTTTCTATCCTGAACCAGTTCCTCACTGTGGAGGCTCCTGGATGACCTGGTTGGCCTCTGAGGGTCACATATCTTGTTGTCTGGCTAGATGGTGACGATGATCTGCCATTATTAGCCTCCTCCACTTGCCACACTCTCTTTGATCCTGAGAACCCGATATTCAAATCAGTATGTTCCTCAATCCTATTTTCTTCTGATGATATCTCTCTGAGTCTGAGGTACTGAACTCCATCAAGTTCTTCCCAAATAAGCATCTCTTGAGAGGAATTAGATACTGGAGTGAAAGTAACAGGGCTACCCAAATTCATGTCGTAGGAGTGTTGTCTCACGGTGGGAGAGTGTGAACTTGAACCTTCTCTTCTACCAATAGTTACTCCGCCTCCACCACCTCCTCGAATGGCTGAAACGATGTAATATTCCCTTCCAGCCTGGAGCTGATTACCATCTGTGTCAAGTACTGTTTGTGCTTGGTGATGAGAACTGGACCCAACAATGGCCTCTGTATGGAAAACCGAGGCCAAAATCAATAATCCAAATATTATAGATCTACACCACATGGTTATAGAAATTGAGAGGTTGGTATTAGTGTATATTTTGTGTGGAGGCTCTACAGGTTTTGAGGGATTTAGCTTTACATGGTGTAGTAAAGTGCAGCCTGTAGCTCTCCATTTATAGAGTAAACAATTTGAAGCGATAACTGAAAACGGTTATACTTCTCCTGAAGGGATGGATATATGGTATTTGTGTTGAAGGCCACATTAAATGTCTAATAATCGGTTTTGACTATTACGAACAATCATGATCATCCATGTCTATGTAAGCCCATGAAAATTTCAGGTCAGAGATGACAAGTGGCAAATTTCGGTTTGATTGATTAGTGAATGCATGTTTGTGAAAACAGACACGTAAAAGTAAAACTGGTAGATGGACGTTATTAGGAGTCAAGTTCCGCTCGCATTTCCAGCTCAATTCGATTTTAGTCACCAATGACCAGTGTGGATTGGATGATCGATTAAATCAACTTCATATTTGAAATTTGTTTTTCATGACTCCAGCGCAGTTACTACTAATATGTAGGCATTATTAAGTTCGTGTCAATGTTTTAAAAATCGACCAAGAACCGGAAATCACTTTTCACCAAAGCACAAATGACTTAAAATTTTCTATGACACAGTTATACAACACCACGTGTACAACAGAATTCATTGTGTGAATGGATGGCCATGCTGTATCTCCATGTGTTGCCCTGCCCAAAATTAAAATCGATCTGTATGAAGTGTGAAATGTTCAAATGACTTCTCTGTTCTCCCTCTGTTAGGTAATAATATTGTCTACAATCTCTGCCATTACACACTCCCTCATTACCATTAACAACCATTCTTAACAATTTTCAATTTGCCATTAACCCGGATGGATGGACTTACGGTGTCAATGGAACGGTTTGGGTTGGACCCGTTCTAATCAAAATCAATTTGAATGGATTGGAGGGACCAAGACATATTGAATTGGACTGGGTTGGATTGAACCAATATTCCATTGGATCGACATAAGATGAGAGTATAGATGTTAATTGACCAAGTTTGGGTTGAATCTGTTCAAATCAAATCAATTTGAATGGATTGGACAGATTAATAATATATATTGAATTCCACTTGGTCCATTTGTAATGGATTTATATTGGCCAGTTCAGATTAAACCAATATCCAGTCCATTGTCATAGGATAAGAGTATAGATGTCAATTGACTAAATTTGGGTTGCACCCAACCTAAATTAAAACCAACTTGAACAGTTTGGATGGTCCAGACATTGAATTGGACTAATGGAGAATGGCTCAAAGTATTTATTGGATTGGATTGGATCTGATCCATCTATAATGGACTCATACTAGACCCAATCAGATTAGACCAATATCCAGTCCATTGACAGCCCTAGTTGGACAACTAATGTGGTCATGATTCTGGTTTTGGTCAATTTATGATCTGATATTTTACATGAAAAAAAAAAAAAGATGTTTACTAGGTCAATGAAATGATTGATCATGACCATACAATTCATTTAAAATTGTTTATATTATATTGCTGTGGCATGACCTATTAACTAAACAGTTGGCCAATGACTTTAATGCAAACACCACAATGCTAGAGAATTGTCATAGTTGTTTAGGCTCAGTTTGGAAAGAGTATAAATACATACAAAATAATATAAAGTACAAGGCTTTAAGTCTACATATTTGTATTTGCACTCCTTCCAAAACCGAACCTTTAGTGTCTATTATGTTGTTTAGTGGTGTGTGTTGGGTCTTTAGTTGCTAGTGTTGATCGATGAATTTGTTTGGCCTTGTAGTTTGTTGTCTCTTTTCTGCTAATCATCATCTAAACTTTGTCTTCATCGGTAATTTTCCATCTAATACTTCAGCCCCATTTTGAGATTTTGCATTGATGCTGCTTTTTTTTTATTAATTGAGCTTGGGTTAAGGTTTGAGAATCTTTCCATTATAATAAAAGGAAATTTCTCTGATACGTGCATGAATTATGTGGCAGTGGCAACATGAGACTTGATCAAGTTTGTTTCTTTAGTCTGTTAGTATCTTTGAATATCTTTTAGCCAGGGGTGAGCAAAAATCATCAGCATTTTCGCCGTAGAATTCTTTCTTTCTCCCTCTCTCTGGCCCTCTTCTCCTTTACTTAAATTCAGTCATATCATTTTCTCTCTCTCTCTCTCTCTCTCTCTCTCTCTCTCTCTCTCTATATATATATATATATATATATATATATATATATTTCTCTGCTTCTCTCCAAAAGGAAAATGAAAACAAAAGGAAGACCCTTTTCGATGTATAATTGCAACAATAAAATATACCAAAAAAGTAAGTCTCAATATACATTTGTTAATGGATAACCAGTCGTAGTAATCATAGTGACTTGTAGCTTTGACTTTTAGGGAAGTAGCTTGTGAACTCCTTAAATATATAAATTCCACGTTGGGTTGATTATTATACCCTTAGATATTTTAATATATGACTAGTTTGTCTATCAAAAAACAAAATAATTAAGTCATTCAGTTCAGTCACTTCAGCTGTTATCAAACAGTTCCTTTGGTCTAGACAGAGAAAAGTTACTTTTTGGCTTCACCTAACAATACAGTTCAATTCATGTCTGCATTCTGCAAATTAAATTGGCATTTCATTTCAGAAAAATCAAACATTGTTCCTGTACAAATGAATTTTAACAATATTACAGTTCAATTTCAACTATACAATTATCATCAACGGAAAGCACAAAAAGCTTCAGAAAGTGTAAAAAGAATACATGATTGAAAGAATCAACTATTCTATTTGTCATTCTAAACTACAATGTCCAAGATTTAAAGGATTCTCTTTAACAAAGCCCCCATGCCTGCATGTCCACAAAAAGAGACTATTATGAATGAGGAAAATAATCAAAACAAGAAGATAAAAAGATTCCTTTTGCTTTTTATCTTTTGGAAAGATCCTAGAGATTCCACCCTTGATTTTGGAAAACATTACTGGTATAAGATTGGTGAAAATGTTTTTTGAAATAATAACTAAAGACATGGTACTCTTTGTTATATATAAAATAGAATCAAGGGTTCTCTTTGTTATGTCAAAGCACATGGCTGAGACAAGTATGCAATATATGGTCTATGCCATAACCTTTCAAAAGTAACAAGGGCTCCCCTCTAAGATAATTCCTGAAACAAGTATCAAATATATGCTTCATGCTATAACCGTTTGAAAGTCTGGAGTCTCATGCCATGTCCTTTCGGCTCAGTTTGGAAGAAGTACAAAACCTTGTATTTTGTATTATTTTATATGTATTTGTGCTGTACATATTTGTATTTGTACTCTTTCCAAACTGAGCCTTCCGTACAAATCTTTTTGAGAATAAGGAAATTAAGTAACCTTTTTTTATTCAGTTTTATATATTTTTCTTAATTTTGAGATGAGAAAGCTATTTACCCGTATCCAGCCACCAGATGTTCCAAAAACCAAAACATCTTCCCCGTTTACAGACATGCAAAGCACCTTACCATTGCTTCCTGTCTGTAGTATTTGTACTCTACTATATTTCTCCTTGCACCAAATCTCCACAATCCCCATCTTGCATCCCAAATAAATCAGCTCTGAAGTTACAGCCATGGTCCTCACTTCCATGGTAGATTGAAGCGATCCAACCAAGCTGAAATTTGAAGTGCTCCATATCTATGACAGATCAGGACAAAACATTGTTATCTTTGATGATTTTAAACACTAAACCAAATGAAAATGAAGCACAGAAAATCATAAAATCACAAGTACATGTTACAGGTACCAAGACAAAAAGATAAACACAATTAAAAAGGATGTAACAAATATCATGATTTAGCATAGAAAAAAAGTGATA
Organism: Nelumbo lutea; assembly: GCF_056320005.1. Lineage (NCBI taxonomy): Eukaryota > Viridiplantae > Streptophyta > Magnoliopsida > Proteales > Nelumbonaceae > Nelumbo > Nelumbo lutea. The sequence goes on along the minus strand of NC_142691.1, from coordinate 9,723,939 downwards.
TGAAGTTAAAATTTGAAAGGAGATGGGGGATTAACCAGGGCATGTTCTGATTCTCTTTTCTTTTCTTTCCTTTTATTTATTTATTTATTTATTATTATTATTTTTTTTTTGCATGGCAGAGCAGCAAATGGCAGCTTAGGTGGCAAACGAGAGGATGTGCACATGTTTGCCTCATCATCATCATCTAATCCATGCCCCAACTATATGGGTTGGCTACATAAATCCTGTTTCGCCATTCCATTCTGTTTAGATCATCATCTTGATTAACCCTATTCCTACAACAGAAACAAACTAGCCAATAACTTCCAACCTACATTACCAGTCTCATTGCCACTGATATAGAAAAGTACAGAAACGTTATATCTTCCATATTTTCTTTCCCTTTTTTTCTATACTTTGAAATATTGTCCTCTATCAGGTTGAGTCTGTTACCCTTTTTTCTAGGTTTTAGTTTAGGAATTGCAGTAGTTTACCAATTACTTCAAGTCTATCAAACATGACTACATAGTAAAACAAAGAATAAAAACAAAAATAAAAATAAAGTACTACAACAAAGTCATTTAAATTTTAAAAATTACAGGGTACCTTTACAGATGATCCATCTAAAGAGCTGCCAGCTGAGTATATAAGACCATCATGAACTTGAATTGCATAGATAGGATTTGCTTTTCCTAGTAGTTTTTTACAGCCAGTTTGGATTGTACAGAGTGTTCCAGAAGCCAAATCAATTTCCTAAAAGTTCAAGTTCAGTCAGAATCTTTAAACTTTAAGCAATAAACAATCAGCAATTACAGAAAACAAGTACAAAACCATCCCAATACAAACTCAGCACCTGAATACTATTATCGCTGCAACCACAGTATAACTTCCCATGTACAAGAGCTAAGCACTTCACATATTTGTTAGGGTTAAGCAACTTAGATCCACCATTCCACGAATGGACCTAGTGAAAGAATAAAGTCACATGTCAGTCCCATTTCAACAGAACTTCATTTTCCAATGCTATATGGTGTCAAATCTTTGAGAAACAAGAAATATGATTATCTAAAAATAGTGAACCTATTCAATGGTAAAATCCATGGAAACTTATTAACTCAAAAATAGCCCTCTTGCCTAATTGGAAGAAATTGATACTCTGCTGGGGTTCTTTCCCTTTTTTTTTTTCTTCAGGGGGAGGGGCCTAAAATAAATGAAATTTTCTTGGGCATGAACAAACATCCTTTTAAGTATTATAAAACTGAAAGAGATCTACCCGTTGACAAGGATAACCTTTTAGATGGTCCAAGTAATTGATCTAGTCTTTCAAATGACAGTCAGACAAGAGCCTCCTCTAGGGGTATAAGCAAGTCAAGCCTACTCACAAGCTACTCGGGCTTGGCTCGCTAAATACTCAAACTCGACTCGAGTCAAGAACTTGGTCAACCCGAGTTCGAGTTTTGCAATACCCGGCTCAAGTGGCTCGCAAACCTAATCGAGCCCCTAATATAATACTATTTTTTAATATATTTGTATTTATAATATAAATAAACATTAATTTTTTGACATTAACTTATCTATAATATGAGTAAATACATTTATAATTGATTTTCATAATATATTTTTATGGCATTTATAATGTTAATTTATTTATCATTTTTAATATTAATCTATGTATAATCAGATTGAGTCGAGCCAAGCTCGAGTAGCTCACAGCTATCAAGTCGAGACAAGTTTGAGTCAAATACATGAAACTCAATCAAGCTCGAGTTGAGCTTTGAGCTCTGTATTTTTGAGCCAAGCTTGAGCTCAAGCAGCCTGATACTCAGCTCAACTCGACTCAATTACACCTCTAGCCCCCTCATACCTTATAAAGTTTCATATCTGAAAATGAAGAAACTCTGAGATACACGATGCCATATAATACCTTGATACCAGCTCCCTGTGGAATGAAGCATGAAACAGTGTTGGCTACAATTAAATTATAAACTTGATCTTTCATATCGTAAACTTGTGTGCAGTGGATTGCTTCATCCTCAATAGCCCAGACCTGATCACCACAGTTAAGCAACTTCAAAAAGTGGAAAGTATGCATTACCAGTCTTATAACAATTTTACTATAGCATACCCTTGCAGTTTTATCAAGTGAACCACTGTATAGCCTATCAGCAGATTGTAATACTGTTAAACTAGTGACCGCTTTTGTATGTACTCGAGTTTCTTGGATAAGATGAAGAAGGCTACCTCGACCACTCCATACCTTCAAAATTTAGAAAAAAAAAAATCAAAACCAGAGGCAGTAAAGTAACTTATTGAACTGCAACATGGTAAACACCAGCCCACCCCTCCCCTAATAAAAGAAAAAAAAAAAAAAAAACATAAAGGTAACACAAATTTTTCAGTAAAAATGATTGATAATATTATTCCTGACTATCACTCAAATGGACAACATTTTTTGAGTAACCTCCCTAGTTCAAGGTAACACATACACATATGAATGTGTCTGTGTGTATTGGTAGATAGACAGATAGATACACTTCATTAATCTAAAATAGGTTGAACACTTGTATTAGTGTATGAATGAGAATAATTACTTATTTTTTCTCAACAAATATTTGCATCTATACTACCTGCCTAGTTGGTCACTAGGCAATCTCTGAAATGCCTACTCTGTTGCCCGGTGGACTCTTTAGATGCAATGCTTGGAACTGAGTATGTGCAATAAAAAATGATGGAATTTCATTTACCTTTATTGTTCCGTCTGAATGGCCAGAAAATATTTTGCCCTTGAAGCAAATTATAGACAGCACATCCCCATTCACACTGCAATCAACTTGAATCAACTCTTTATGCTTCCATAGATCCTGCCAAACAAGGATGAAAAATTAATTTGAGATGCTCCCTCCAGCAGAAAAATGAAGTATAGATATTAGAAACCTACAGGACCAAGGTCGTGCCATTCTGAGAAAACCCTCAGCATCTTGGATGCCAATGCAGAGGATTTCTTCAGCTCTCTCAAGCCTTTCAACATATCCTTCATGTGGAAAGTAAGATCCTGCAGTCCTTCTGGATGTCAAAGCAATACCAAATATCAAAACAATTTCCACCATTAAACCCCAGTAAAATTGAAAATGCAACTTAAAGACAATCAAGATGAAAAAATAATGGAGGGAGTAGCTAATAGAACAGACTATAAAAAGAAGACAAGAGAAATCCAATTAGGAGTCCATTAAAATGATTGACTAAAAGTAAAAGATGAACAAGAAAAAAAAAACACTTAATATCTATGTTAATATGCACTCAATACCAATGTGTAAATGTAGTTAACTGCTAACATAACAGGTATTCATTTTTAAATGGTCCAATACTAACCAGGATCATGGACAAAACTGTTAAGAGCAAGCATGGAGAGAGCTTTGTCCTCGATGTCTTTTCTGGACTTGAATATTGAAACAAACTGCTTCAGCAAGCACACTCTAGCTGCTCCTCTTATTCCTGTGTCTGGAAGAACATTGAACATGTATGTGAGCCACGTGGAAGAGACAAAGCATGCTGTGGTCAATTCTGAATGCTTGCTCTTCAGGCCTTCTGCTAAAGCCTCAAAAAGTAGGCCAAACTCATGACTGACTAGAACAAATGCTATTTTTCTTTCCCATTCATTTGCTGCTCTCTCTTCTTCCTAATGTTGCCAAATCATCAGAACATCAATGAAAAATGATTAATTTGTATGCAAAACAAATAAAATAAACAGAATAAACAAAATTTATGCAATAAGTGGTTATTTATTGCTAATTTAACAAATACACAAGGATCATACAGGTAAATCAGATAGGGAATAAAAATGTGAAATAGTAGAAAGAAAGTTTTTTTCCAAAAATACCAACCAAATTCTCCTCCGACTCTCCAAAGATGTTGCTTAGCTTCTCTGTTCTCATTAGAGTTTTGTAACCTCTGTCAAGTCCTGCACGTTTTAGAAGAGAGGTTCGAGCAAGAGGCTTCCCAGAAGAAGAGAACCTCCCTTGCAGAGCTACAATTGTCTCGGCAGCTGCTATTTGGGTGGTGGGAAATTCAGAATCTCTGAGGCATGAAATGAGGGCATCTATGGCCTCTTCACGATATATACTCATCCTTCTTGGCTCCACCTAGACAAATAAACCAGTTAGACATCAATTTACAATTATCAATTAGTTTATCAGCAGTAGGGGCCATTGCCTGGTGCAAAGGTAAAATCTTAGGCTGGAAAGCATGAGAAAACTGATTTGAGTCTAAGAGCCACTTTGCACAAAAAACGCCAAAGTTTAGGCTTGTATCCAGTCTAGCCTTCCCAAGACCCAGGTAACTGGGAGCAACAGTGGGTAACAAAAAGGGCCATCATCTAATGTTGGTCCCAGCTACATGGAGTATGGGAGGGGTAGAGTGGAGATGGACCTAACCTTTGGCTTCTTTTTTGGCAGTGTCCACTCTCAGACTTGAACCTGTGTTCTCACACTTGTTGGCCTGAGATTTTACCATTACATGGAGCAATGGCCCCAAGGACAACACTGGGTAATTACCCTAATTATTTTATCAACAGTAATTATTTTCTTACTGTCACTACTAAAATTTAGTTTGATTAAATTCATACAACTCTTTTTCAAGCTCTTGGAATATCAAAGGTTTCAGAAATGAATGAGCTATGTCAAAGTGTTTAAGATGTTGAACCAGAATATCAAGTTGGATAAGAAGACTGGCAACCACAGGGCGTTGCTCCTGGAGGGCTGTTTGTAGATAAATAAGGAGGGTATGCATCATACTAAAAGCACCTTCATCCTTCATGATACGAAGAAGCTGCTCATTGAATGTCCTCCTGGGGGAGAAGATAAACCATACAGGTTATTTAATCAAAGATTTTTATTATCTAATGTTGCATTAGTACTAGAAGTGAAAGAAAGTAGAAATCCAATTAACAGATTTCACTCAGAGTGGCACCTGTCTAGCTTAACTAATTCGTAAAGAAATTGAACAATGGTAAACCGTTCCCTATCATTTGCTCCCATCAAGCTCTCCAAAACAAGAGTCAGTTCAGCACTATTAGCAATGCAATTTCTGCATTTCCCATCCTTCTGCATGCATCTCAACAAGATTTCAACTGCTGCAATCCTCTCCGCCGTCCAATCAGCTTTTAAGCTCTCAACAATAGCTTCAATATCTTTTGCAGAAACCAAGGTCTGTGCAATTATAGACACATTACCCTCCCCTGTACTTCCTACTATTTGCCCCAACAAAAGCACTGCAGCCGTCTTTGGTCTCAGGCACATCCCAAACAAATCCTCCTCTTTCTTCTTAATAACCGTTAGGAGCGATTCAACCATGTCCATTTCAACAAGGCTTGCAGTAGAAGGCCTCAATAGATAAATTAGTACAACAGCCTCCAGAAGCCCCTTCTTGAACAGGGCAGCCACATATTGAACATTAGAGTCAACCCTGGCAAGCGTCTCAATCACGCCTTGGTCCCTTGAACCTAGCTCCGAGAGAAGAAATACCATGACCATCAGCATATGAGGATCAATGGAATTGAGAAGGACCTCGATGAACCCATTGACAACTGCAGGTTTCGAGAGCATGTTCTGAATTTCTGGCTCCATGTTGGCTTCTCGCCAGAATCTTTCAATTTGGAGGACGGCCATTTCTGACTCCGTCAGAACTTCCGACATACAAAGGTTAGTGATGGCAAGGCGTAGCTTGGTAACCATATCATCAGTGATTGCTTGGCTCATTATTACACTGGTCGGAGTAGAAGAAGGCCTCGTCGAGTTTAACAATGGGTTAGTCTTGAAATGTGGATCCTCATATTGTCCTTGGACTACCCCAGCATTTATTTCTTTCCAACTTGCAATAAGCCGTTTGAGGACATAATTTGTCTTGGGCAGTTGAGTGTTATGCAGCTTCTGGCGCGTGATGGGGCATGTAGAATTTCCTCTGTCCAGCCATTCTTGAATTGCTTTACGCTCATAGGTCTGACCCGTCTCGAGGGTCACTGGGTCTACAAAGAGGTGGGTGGTAATTGGACAGACAAAGTCCTTGGGAGGTGTATATTTCCAGCCACCATAAGGATTATCAGACTCCACCATAAGAGGATCTGAAGAACTGAAAACAAGTAGAAAATGCAAAAATATGAGGAAAAGAAGGAGACATGAAAGTGGTGGGTGCATTTTAAAATGAATACCAGCTGGAATCTGCAGACATAGGTTGCTTTTCTTTGTGAAATCGATTTTGGTTGGACTGGAACAATGCCATTCCTCTGTTATTTTCCTACAAGACAAAAGGCAACAGTATAGAAAACTGAAAATCAAGGCCTAGAAGAAAAAAGAAACGAGACATAGATTAATCGGTCAAGAAAGAGAAAACAATATTATGTTTATCGTTAGTTTCTGATAACCTCCATTTCGGCTTCCGCTTCTGAAGAAGTATAATCAGTCGACTTGTTGTCCATGGAAGATTCAAGTCGGGAATTCGAGTCTCGATCGCCTGGTTTTTGGTTTGTGATGATATGTCCGGAGTCTCGTTGAGGATATGATGGTGGATATTTGGATTTGCTACTGCTACTGGTGCAGAATTCAACTGAAATATCTCCTTCCGCCCAAATTGGCTGCCACAAATGAAATTCATATTACTGGGTCTAAGGATTAACTAACAGCTTGAAAAACATGAAACCAGATGAGGAAGAGGGAGAACAAACTGCTGATTGACTCTTTACTAACAGCCAACCCTTTCCAAACAGCCCAATTTATTAGTGGACCATTGCACAATAAATGAAACAGTGATGACCTACAACTCGATACTTGTGCTCCGAGGATATGATCGGCCGGTCGTAATCCGTCCAAGAGGTTGCTCCACCAATTGAACAGTCCCGATCAACTCAAGGTGACAAAGACCATATCAATATGCTGACAAAGTCAAATTAAGCCGCCGTAGAAGAGGACAAATTTTTGAAAGAAAAAAACGCGTTTTCTCTTTGACCCATTTTCATCCTGAGCAAGTGGACAAGAGTTTTTAGGGAAAAGAAGAAAGGTCATCGTCAACCAAACACTCAAAATACAGTGATACAAAGATATACAAATCCATCTGACTGCACACATTATGGATTTTTGTGCGGGCGCCGGGTGGGACCTACACCTACTTGTGATCCAACGTGGCCAAAGGTGTGGTTACGTGGCAGATTGAAACAGTTGGCATGAAAGATGACGCATCAAAATATCTCTTCCCCTTCCCCCCACATTTTAGGAAGTTTTGGATGATACGGATAATATATCTCCTACAACTTATTGAGCAAAAAGTTTACAGGTGTTCTGCTTTGCCACGTGGCTATATATTTGCCACGTGTTATCAATCTTATTGAGCAAAACAAGAAAACCAGATGTTTGAAAAGAGATGAATTAACCATTAAGCATTACGTTGTACCGGGCGCTGGTGGTCGATCCAAGTTCTTCCACTTTGATCTTATCCTCTACATCGTGCCGAAAATATCCACCTTGGCAGATCTTCGTCAATATCAACGGCGGTGGAGAAATCGATTCAATTGTATCCTTATACCTTAATACTTGCTTAAAATACCCCGCCAATTCCCTGCAGTTCTCGTCCACAACCCCCTCGTAGTCCCTCTCCAGCTCCCTCAGCTTTGCCGCTTGATCCAAACTCATCCTTGACAGTAATCTCGTGCATGATTTTGCCAATGCCTCGACTGATACAGACCGTTCATCAACACCATAACTGGAATCCGACGACACAGACGACAAAATTCTGGATCTCTGATCTTTGAACCATTGGAGGATCGGGAGGAGGTGAAGGAGAAAGAGCTCTTCGAATAGGGACGGAGCTATTTCTGACCTGGCAGTGGAGGGATCCAAATAGAACAGGTCGAGGAGTCGGAGAGCGGCGTCATCGGGGCGATGGCAGAGACCGTACATAAGGGACAGAAGAAAGGAAGAGAAGGCGTTGTCAGCGTAAGAGGAGAGGAGCTTTTCTACGAGGCGTAGAATGGAAGATCTGGTGGCATGGTTAGCAACTGAAATGGCTTTTTCGAGGGTTTCAACGGCTAGGTTGAGTGGGATAAGGTTCTGGTGGGAGGGAGGAAGTTTACGACGTAAGACGGAGAAGAGGTGGTGGCGGAGGTGGGACTGAGAAAGAGTTGCAATGATGAAGTTGGTAGCGTGGCGGAGAATTTGAGCTGAGGTGGTGGTGGTGGTAGTTGCCAATGCCATGGCGGTCATGGTGAAGAGGGTGGACTAGACTCCAGAGTGTGGAAATTTTGAGAAGATAAAAGAATAGGGTGGTGGGTTTTGTGGTGTCGGTAATGTAAGTAATAACAGAATTACCCGCTCCGCTGGTTCGCAGGTCGCAGCTGCTGTGTCCCGTGCCGCGTTGCCGCTGAGGTCGTCAAACGACTAAAATGCCCTCAACCTTGTCCAACGGCTATCCAACTTGGAACAGTCCACATCCATCAACAAACGAGTGCACTTGCATTATAGTAATTCCTCTGATTGAGACTTGAGAGAATCAGAGAAGAACGAAATCAAAGCTGTCGCGCTCTTGAGAATTGAGAATTGAAGCAATTCGCATATGGTACCACTACCACATACTGATACACAGAGAGGGACACAGAGACAGAGATCATCGAAACCTGATACCAGATCGGCCTCTTTCTCTCTTTATTGGATTGTTGATATTGGCAATACGCCAATACCAATGACAATGAGGGTTAATTCGGTCACTTAAGCGAGATGGAGATAAAGATCCGATGAGGGTATTCTTGTAACTCTATCTGGGCTTTCAAGGTTGCCTCAGCTCAGATGGATGGATGTACAAGAGAAGAGGACAGTGCACAGTGTATGGGACTCTTTGCCGCCTCGACCAGTTTGACCCTTCGCTTGACCGTGAAATCACGGCCTCTCAATTTATTGCTGTGGCCCACATCAATATGGAAGGCTGTGATGCACGGCCCTCGTCGTAGCAAAAGTGAACTCCTTCGTTATTGGGGGGGCCAAACCCAGACGCAGGAACGCGGCTAGAGTAGAATTGTAGAAATTAAAGAAGAGAGTCGACTCAGGAGGCAACATGCCAACATCAAACATAAGTCTGACACCCGGTGGCCTAACAAGGACAGGGGTTGCCTTGGACCTGCCTCTGGTGTGTCGTCTTGTCCTGTCAATGAACAAACCTTACCTAACCTTAACCTACATGCCTTCATCACCAAATCACCCTTCAATACCATCAGATTTGAATGTCTCATGCGTGTACACCAGCATCGGTTTGCCACGTGGAAGTGCTGATTCTTTGGCTGGCTCGTAGGATACTAGGGTAGAGTAGGCCCCTAACCCTTGAATTCTCTTGAGTCTGAGCCTAATCCCTTGAGCTTATGATGTTCTACATTTGTTCCAATGCAGAGGAGAGCTGGTGAATTGTATCAACCTGGGATATTGGAATTGGAATTGGAATTGGATGGCTTTTGAATTTCATCAGATACAACCTCGCTCTGTGGCCGATATTGGCATATTGCGAGCATTAGCATTTCTCAGCCACCCCGGTCACAACACAAAGTCATTAAGTTACTCGGGCCAATAGAGGTGGAGCTTGTGCACATAACACAGGTAATGCTGCAGTTGGAGGCACATTCCCTTCAGCACAAGCCACAAGATCAATGTTGTCTGGCTTCTGTCAAGGCAATGAGAAGAAGAGTAAATGTGATTGCACAAGTCTGAAGCCATCACAATTGGGCATTCATACCCAGACCCAGAGAGGCTATAGGCTATCCAGACCGCAAACCCATCGGCATAGAAGGGTTGTAATGATCAATCTTCAGATGACAGTTTACGTACAGAAGCATTCATGTGAATAGCCTGTAATAGAATGCCAATGACCCAGTAGTCAGAGATGGCCACTTGGCACCCCTCCAACTAGGAAGGGCGGGATCAAACCTGAGGAGCAGCAGGCTTCTCTGTGGTATGGCCAGTGGGCCTCAGCCTCACGTGCACCCTGCTCTGCCCCACCCCTGATTACCCTGTAATACATATAGTATGTAATACCAATAATAAATGAAAAAAAAAAACTACAACATAATAGGTCCTTTCCAGTACAAGACTGGAAAAGTGATTTTATTGCACAGAATTTGTGGGAAGTAAAACCTCCACAAACATAAACAAGTTGCATTAATATATCCTTTTGCTCGGTAGATTTCTTTAGCATATGCCAAACACATAGAGACGCACAGAGAACGAGATCCAAAGCAAACAAGGTTCACAATTTTGAAGGCACGGCCCAGAAATGCTTCATGTCCCACTATTGTACCCTCAAACTTATCGGTCATGGTAGCCTAACGATTGGGAATCATACATATCCTATATGGGATCATGACAAGCTGCTTCACTAATGGTACATCAGAGGCTATATATAACCATGCCAGTGGTAGAAATTTCAGCCCTTATTATCATGCCCGAGTTATTACACCAAGTTTTTACCACAAAAGGTACCCTTGTCATCTCATGGACAACTTACACAAAGCCAATTGCCTTGTTGAAGAAGGGAGGCAAAATCAAGTACTGGACCCTATCCACTCCTGTAATGTTGGTATTGCAACTCCAATATTTTTCATGTCAAAAATGTTAGCTGGATCAGGCATTTCAAATACATGATTGTTAGTTGAGGTAAATTGCCCAACAACCAATAACAGAAGTTCAATAACCATGTAAAATCACAATTCAGGGATCAACAAACTGAAAGAGAAATTAATTCAGTTTTACATGATAAAAAGTCAAATTTCTGGACAATATTTTCAATAAGCATACCAAGTACAATAAGAATTATCTATTCATCTGGTCAAAGTCATTATTGATACTGTGACTGGACTCATAGTTCTAAGTGGCAAAGTCAACCAATGGATTCTTGCAGCTTAAACTTAATTATCTCTAAATTGTACTATAAAATATGAAAAACAAGGTAATGGCTGTGTTCTACCAGAGATAATACTTAAAAGAATTAGTGCATGAAATTTCCATGTCAAGAGGTTTCCTGGTGACCATGAATCAAAATATCAAAGCTGAAATTGACCAGAAATGAGTTCTTGTTATTTCCAGGTTCGTATAAACAATAAAAGAATGAAAGATCAATTAGAGGGAAAAAAATAAATTATGACTGCAAGGCTAATATGAGGCTAGAAATTCCACAGTTACAATATATCCATTAAATCTCAAAGAAATAAAGATACTATCGTGTACAGAGAAGAATAAAATAGCAAATGCACGTTTAAAATCTACAATTACATATTTCTACGCCTACACTACTGAATCAAACCTGTACTATTGGACTTCATTCCTTTATGAATGTTATTAACTTGTATTAATCATGAGAAAAAAAAAAAAAAAAAAACTTATTATAATTAGCTTATAACTATGATGTATATTTTAGCTAACTATTATGTTTCATTTGACCTAACACAAGTTTCAACACCTAAAGAAACTTGTGTTAGTTTCATATCCTTATATGTAAGAGGGGACCTCTTTTTGCTACTTTATCTCCAATTTCCTTAGCTATATCCAATGTTTTTTTTTTTTTTGCCCTACTTGTATTATTTACCTATTGTGACATGAGTGCTTCCATTTACAAGGGGGATCTTTTAAGCACCCAACCCAAACCCCTCCCCCCAAAATTAAATATCTTCACTTAACAACAAATGTAGGTGATATTTTCTCAAAGAAGAATACTTTTAATCCCTCTTCTTATTCAGCACTTCAAATATGGGATCATGAGACTATGGTAAAAATGAAAGAATGAAAAGTCATCAGTTTCTTCTTCAATTCATCAAAGAATCTCCAAAAGGTAATATTTATGTGGATTAATTGATCCACCAGTTCAACCTTTATATGCTGCTTTACCATCTGGCTGAATTAAAACTTCGAAATGGGAAAAGTAAATGCTCAAGACATGTTTCAATATCAGGTAGAACAGAACCTTTTAGTAATTGTGGTTGCCACATAGATGTTGTTAGAAGTTATCTGATGCAAGTTGGTAGTTCTAAAAAGTCTAGGAAAGGCCAAAAAGGACTTCAGTTGATGTTGTGATAAGTGATTTGAGGGCTCAGAATTTGACAGAGGGCTGGCCCCATATAGTTGGAAAAGTAAATTGTTGACTTCAGGTGAATTGAGTTGTATGCTGTCTCCTCATAGGGCTGGTATTCAACATAAGTGCTGGTCTCCTCAGGACCCCATATAGTTGGAACAAGAAAGTGTTGTGATACTCACAAATTTGCCAACAGTTGAGCATTCTTTCCACCTCGTATTCAACAGAAGTGCTAGAAATATGCCTCAAATGTTCAAGGGAAAATGAATAAACAAGAATACCTTAATGACAAGGGATACAAGGAAATACCATCCATATAAAGTAATATCATCATCAAAAAGCCCTACTTCAGAAGATGGGTATACTTTTCATTGCTGGAACACCTATATGGTGTTATTTGATTCTAATATTCCTGGAATTTCAGATTTTTGATATGGGTATATCATGGGCCTTCTATAGGTCCTGCACTACATACAAGAGAATGGCCAACTTAACTGCTGCCAGAACCTACCATTCATTAAAACATTGGATGACAGACCTATAACGCATCATCTGATAGTATGAGATATGAGATAGTCTTCATAGCTCATGTAAAAACAAAGGTGACTAGGATCAAGGAAATCATTTAAATATCATTACTGCAGGGGAAATGAGAAATACATTATTGAAATTAAGGGATTCTTCTTAATTATGTTCTTCAGTTTCACCATTTCTACTAGAGAAGGTTGTTAGATTAATGTAGGCATGTAGGAAAACCAAATACAACAAAGATCTAACAAAATAAGTATGCAAACAACCGTTCCATATGATAGAAAAGAACATACCAAGATGCACTTCAGATGTAGCTGCAGCAGTGGCATCAACAATGACAGTAACAGTTTGGTAATCTAAAGATACTGCGTCAAATACAGTCTGCCTGATACAGTTTGGGGTCTGAACCCCTAAAGACAGATAAAGATTTTAAGTTGCAACTTTGTGCAATTTAAACCAATGTAACACGATAGAATATACATCATAAAAAGAACTAAATATATCAACAGATGTCTCTCCAAATTTAGGATTTTCTCTTACCAGTAATAACCAAGTTATTGACTCCAGCGCCTTGAAGAAATGAATGAAGGTGTGTAGCAAAGAAAGCACTGAATCTCGTCTTCACCAACTTATAATCCCCTTCTTTGATCACAAGACCGTCAACTAGTTCGGAACCCACACTTCCCTTGGTAATAGGTCCGAATTTTCCATCACCATACATGTGACGCCGGAAGAGTTCGACGTCTCTTCCCATTGGGTCATGTTCACGGACGACCTAAATTCAATTCCTCTGGTAAGACTATTATTTGATTAATGTGGAGAGCTTCAAACAACACAAATGTGTAATGATCCAAATAAGCACTATTATCTATCCTCTACTACCATTGAGAACAGCCGATGCTTAATAGAACACAGTTTTTCTTCCTCGATTAGTAAGCTCAACAAAAGTAATAAATATCTTCTACCAATCAAACTGGGGCAACTTTCTCTACAGGAACATAAAGAGAAGCTTATCTTTCACTTCCAGGAAACCAGAAAAAACGCAGAGAGAGAGAGGGGGGGGGGGGGTGTTACCCAAATTACAGGAATGTCACGCTGTCTTGCAACTTCAACGGCCTTTACAACAGAAGGGACTATGGCTTGACCCCCGGCTACTTGCATCAAACCACCTGGAAGAATAAAATCTTTCTGCAAAATAAAGAACGACAAACAGAAACCAAGCAACCAAAGATTGCCCATCAAAAAACGACGCAAAGATTGTAAGTGAACGTGAAATAGTTTACTATGAGGAGAGAATGAACAGTCAGCATACATGCACTATATTTTACTCTTCTTTATTTTTTCTTCCCCCGTTTGCTGGGAATTACCAAAAAAAATTGCAAAAACAGGACGCAAAGCAATAGAAGGGAAATCAGACCTGCATGTCTATGACCAGCAAGGCAGTCGACTTCCATTTCTCCGCCATAGCCAATTAGTCACTCAGCTTTCTCCGCTCACTCTGTTCTTATCACCTGAGTCCTGAAAATCCCTCCTGAAACAGGGGTTAGTCCACAGAATCATACATGCTTTGAGCCAATTATAAGGATTCTGCAACGAGACCGGATCTGCTCCTCACAACTGGCGCACATCATACCATGCATTAGGAACATCTTCCGCAGTTATTAATTATTATTCACGGGAAATGTTCGTAATGCACGGTGGATGTGCATGTGAAGCGCCCATTTGTGAGGAGCATACCATATCCACTCATCAGTGCCAATTTCCGAGATCGGCTTCAGTCAGTACAAAACCATTCGGACAGCCTTGGGAGATATTCCTGAGACCCGATCTGCTCCTCATACAGTGTGCGTCATATACACATCCTACCATGCATTCGGAACTTTTCTCATATTTATAAGCAATTATTCACGGAAGATGTTCCTAATGCACGGTGGATGCGCCTGTGAGAAGTCCATGTGTGTCGAGTAGATCCCGGTCTGATACTCCAAAGGCTATGATGGTTGTTGGAACGGGTTCTGCACTCAACATTCATTTGTGACAAATATCTGCTACACTTTTAAATTCCAACAAAAACCCTTTAATAAGCGTTTTTCACAAGGAAATATTTAAGCAAGTGTTTGGAACTGATGTCATTCTTAAAAAAATGGTGCCACATCAACTTCACATCTATCTGTTTTTTAGATATTGTGATGTTTGGTTATGCATTATCCAAAACCGTTTTCTAAAATTACATTTTAAAAATCATGAAAAGTAGGGTTTAAGTATATGTTTGGTTTTGTGGACATTTATTGAAAAAATAATGCCACATCAATATCACATAGGCATTGTTGTTTATTGTATATGAAACCACTATTTGATTTTACTATTTATCAAATGAATATTAAAAAACTGAAATGCTTTGATTGATGTGCATGGGGCATTTGGAGAAATGTAAAATTCATATTTCACCAAATGCCTCATCATTTCTTGAAATGAAATGCTAATGTGACACATTTTACTTGAGGTGGAAAACAACTTTATGGGGTGTTACTTGAAATGATCATAAAACATCCAATCAAATAAAAAAAGCAAAAAACGTTTAAAGTAGCGTTTTTCAAACAAGTGTATCTAAAAAAGTCTATCAAGAAACTCCCACGAAACCAAACATACGCTAAGGACATGCTAACAATGTGCTAGCATGACATTGAAAAATGCCTATGTGGTAGTGACAACAATGGTACCAAATAGAAAAAAAAAAAAAAAAAAATACTGCATGCCAATGCAGCACTCTTTTCACAAAAAGCACCTCTCATGAAAATGGCATTGGTTCCAAACACCACCTAAACTTTTTTAAATCCCTAATTTTTTTTCTAATGATTTTTAACATTTTTTCAATTTCCATTTGTTATTGATTTAGTTGATATTAATTGCATGTATGCTTGTTGCATTTCCAGGTTTTCATGATTTTTTTTGTTGTAACTTTCATTTCTTCTTGAATGGGTATTTTGGTAAATTAATTTCTTCCATCACTAAACTTATAAGAGAGGGTTCTTTGTGAGAATTTAAAAGCTCATAGAAGTCTTGTTGCAAATAAAAGTTCAAGAGGTAATTGCCACTATCTCTGAAGTATAAATAATAATCTGCAATTTACCCTTTACCAAAGGGGCTACACAAGGAGGGAGTAGCCCTATCCCCATCCCATAAACCCTCCCCAAGGTGGCAGTGGGAATAGATTCTGCATCTCCTAAATCCTAATGCCATAGCCATGGATGTACCAACTGAGCCACCACGCACCAACCAGTTGATCAATCTTAAACTATGGATGCTTATGTATTTATTTATTTATTTATTTTGCCCTTTTGATAAGTGAGAGTGCTTAAATCATTTTTTTTATTACTTATTCCCATGTCCTTTTTGATCCACCCTTAACCCTTCTAGTCCTTCAACTTGTAACAAATCACTTCTAAATAATGATGTTAGTGGTCTTCTGTGCACATGGCCAAACCATCTTAATTTATTTTCCCTCATTTTATCTGTATGGTTTTTTCACCCATCTATCTTATCATTCTTACCACACCCATATTTTGGACATGTTTTTTGATTGTCCAACACTCTTTTCATACAACATAGCTTGCCTTACAATTGTTTTAATAATCTTTCTCATCTTCTTATTCTTTTCTTTAATAAAAATACAAAAATATCAATGTTTTAAGAACTAATAGAGAAGGAGCCTAGGTCTCTTGCAAGTTTCAAGCAAAAGCTTTGTGATTTGCCATTCCATCCATATATTTGAAATATCTCTTATACATGTATGTTAAATTCATAAACAGATGTTGTGTGGCTGAAAACCCATGCCTGTAGAACATTTACACAATTTTTGCTTAGATTTCTTTACATAAAGGAGATGTTTCCAATGTGTGGGGCTGTGTTGTTTGCGAGATAGCAGTGTAGCACTTAGCACATTGTTTAGATGGCAGTAAATCCATTTTTTCCTTTTATTCGTGTATATATATTTACTTTTATGTATGGATCAGGCATTTGGATCTGCTACCCACAATAACACTATTTATGCCTACCCACGAGACACCTATAAGTGTATATCGGGAATATCTCCCATACTTGTATAATGTCATTGAGGGGGGTTGTTTCCAATGTGTATCTGTAGCACTTTATAGGGAGTTTTGATCTCTTACCAATAAAATGCATTCCAACACCCTACCAACATGATCTAATACCACACATCTCATCATGAGACTAGAGTGCATGATACAGTAGGTGAAGTTGGAAGGGTGTTGGATTGTGTTTTGTTAGCAGAATATCCACTCTCTTGTGGGTTGTGAATAGGTGAGTTAGGAGTGTTCATAAAAAAATGAACCTTGCATTTTGAATTATTTTGTATGTACAGAGCAAAACCTTGTATTTTGCATTATTTGGTATATATAATGCAAATACAGGTTTAAAAATACAATATACAAGGCTTTGCACCGTATGTATTTGTATTTGCACACTTTCCATACTGAGCCTAGTCTCTGTTTATTTGCAAAACAAAGTTCATTTGTATCTATTTCTCTGTTTGTTTGCAATGCAATTTTACTTGCGATAGTATAAATGCATAGGAGTACAGATCAGATAAACATAAATTCTGATCTACTTTTGCTTTAGCTTTTACTTTGTTTACGCTGTATTTTATCCAATTTGCATTGCAAATAAACAAAACAAAGTAAATTTTCATTCAATTCATTTGCACTTCCAAATAAACTAAGCCAAACGCATGGGAGTGTTGTTTGTTTGGGAGGAGTAAATTTGGTAGCAAAAGTATACGATCTCCAACATGGCAACATACATGGGAAAATAATAGGAACTAGGAAAGTTGTTTGTTTGCATGGAATAAAATGGGAAGAAAAACGATATATGGTTCCCACTTCCCACTTTGTATGAGAAGAAAAGTAGAGGGATGCAAAATTTGCATTGCCATTAAAGTGCAAATGAGACCAAACAAAGGTATTCAAAACCATCGTTGCAAAGACATACAAATCTGAAACTGGTGAATATTTTGAATACCTTTAGATTTGCACTTACAAACAAAGGGAGTAAAGAAAACTAATTCAACATGCATGATAATGATGTATCAGTATCCCAACACCCAAATCATCGCAATCAAAAACAATAGCCTCAATGTTCCAACTTCCAAAGCACAAAGAAATCCACACTACCAATTAAGTTGTGAGTGGTCGAGTCAACATCAGTATGATGGTATCGATATCTTGCTCTTTTGTTTTCGTTTGGAAAATATACTTTGCTTTACCTTCTTTGGCATTCCCTCTAGAAACAGTTGACCAGCAGAAACCTACAAGGCCATAACAATATTAGTTATCTTACCTTCTTGACAAGGTTCATAGTCCTAAACTTGGCGTCATCCTTGATGAAGCTCCACCACAGATTGGTAAGGGGGATGGTAGTGGCATGCCATAGAGCATGAGCATCCACAAATCCCTTGTATGGAGGAAAATCATAGATCTCCAAAAGCATAGCAAGACCACCTCCTACAACAACCACCCATAATTTCCAACGTGAAGGATGGTGAGTGAGACCAGCCCAAACAGCCCACAGGAGAAGCTGAACTACACCCATAGAAACACACACTTTCATGTTTAATCCTGCAAGATTTACTGAAAGATTAGACCCTTGAATCAAAATAACTGCAAGAGGAAACTAATATTTTCATCAGAAAGAAAAATCCAGTTCTATGTTAATATTAGAAGTTTAAGCCTGAGCATGATTCATATATGATCCCATGCCAGAATCACTTGACTGACAACTCCTATGCATACTCGCTTTGAGATGGTTATAGGCACCAACATATTAACCAACTTTCCGCATCTTCAATTTTTTATGCAATTGTTAAATCATAAAAATCTACTCCTAATTTTATGAACATTCTTCGCTTTTTCCTCAGTTTAATCCATGTTTCATTAAAGAAAATGATATCCCATGAGGTTTAAGTTTCACCTCGAGACTAATGAATTACCTAACTGGAAGTCCTGGTTCTTTGAATCATTCTCTTGGTACTTCAAAGCATTGATACATGTAAGAGAGAGGTCTAAATTTTGATATTATTTAATTAACAAAAACTTTATATGCAAGGACGGGGGATATTATCAATTTATCATCTCTTCAGAGCAAAAGTTTATAAAGAATAAACTTATGCTATTTTAAGAATCCAGGGCAGTTGGATTAGTCAGGTCTGTGTTATGGGAGAACCAGACCTAGACCCTATGTTGCATGGAGCAAAGTGTTGGGCAGTCAAGAAACACCCAGTCCAGAAAATGAGTGGCAAAAATGCATATGCTGAGATGGATGAGCGGAAAAACTAGAAAGAATAGGATCATAATGAAGTCATTTGCAGGGACTCGGGAGTAGATCCAATAGGTGATAAAATGAGAGAAAGTAGACAAAGATGGTTTGGTCATGTGCATAGAAGACCATCAGTAGCACCCATAAGAAAAAGTAATTTGTTACAAGTTGAAGGGGCTTGAAGGACAAGAGGTAGACCAAAAAGGACATGGGTGGTAGTAAGAAATTATTTAAGCGCCAATTATTTAACAACGGACATAGCATTAAATAGAACAGACTGGAAAAACAGGATTCATGTAGCCAACCCATTGTTTTGGGTTGTGTACCTATATGAACAACATTGTCATATTAGTATTACATTAAGGTGTTGCTCAAGTCTTCTTTAAGGATTCAGGTTCGAACCAGACCTAATAAAGAGCTAAGACTAGTATGCTCAATGGAAAATTCTGGGATTTCTGGAAGATTTTGAAATGGTGCAAAAAACATGTTGGTTTTTCTGCCAGAAAAACCATGATTAGTTGTTTTCTAGAGGTAGTTCCT